>NC_084625.1:41534911-41667411 GCF_033978795.1 Nerophis ophidion
CATGACAATCAACAACATCCCCACGAAGAAGGATAGCGCCCGCGCAACTTAAATAGTCTTGATTGCCAAAACAAAGCAGGTGCGGGGAATAGAAGACATGAAAATACCAACAAAACAGGAAAAGCCACCAAAATACGAGCTCAAGACAAGAACTCAAACACTATACACCGGAAAGCATCAAAAACAAGTCAGGGCGTGATGTGACAGGTGGTGACAGTACACCTACTTTGAGACAAGAGCTATAGTGATGCATGCTTGGTTATGGTTTGAATTCATATCCAACACTTGCGAGAAGTTTTTATTGTCAATATTGACCACTGAGTTTCATTTTTTTATGTTTTCTGCTGGTGGTGTGCATCCGGATTTTGTCAAAGAATAAAAAGTGCCTTGACTCAGAAGAGCCGCTGTAAGATCCACATCCCTACAGTCATAATTAGCCAGTAATCAGACCCGTCTAGTTCCGAAAAAGAACCGACCCCGTAAAGCTCACTAGTAGCTCCAAACCTATTTGTTGTGCATCTTCCGCTTCACTGTGAAGGTTTTCACAGACACAAGTAGATTGCTGTTCCGTGCCAAACACTGAATTCAGAGTGCATTTCCGGCATGAAGCTCACACAAAAATGAAAATGTTCAAATATGGAATACATTTGCTGCAAATTGTCCCAATTCCGGCTTGGTATTTGCAGTGATATGTACAGTAAAATACAGTACAGGCCAAAAGTTTGGACACACCTTCTCATTCCAACTGGTTTCCTTTATTTTCGTGACTATTTACATTGTAGATTGTCACTGAAGGCATCAAAACTATGAATGAACACATGTGGAGTTATGTACTGAACAAAAAAAAGGTGAAATCATTGAAAACATATTTTGTATTCTAGTTTCTTCAAAATAGCCAACCTTTTGCTCTGGTTACTGCTTTGCACACTCTTGGCATTCTCTCCATGAGCTTCAAGAGGTAGTCACCTGAAATGGTTTTAGTGCCTTCAGTGACAATCGACAATGTCAATAGTTAAGAAAATAAAGAAAACACATTAAAATGAGGTGTGTCCAAACTTTTGCCCTGTACTGTATATGTACAGTAAATATCGCATTATTAATTCATTGCACAAATTTAGTGCTAATAAAATATTTCAAATGATCCATTTCCATTGATTGTAACTGTACAGAAGGTTTACTCTCAAATGTCAAACAAATGCATAACCAAATTATTTTTAAAGCAGTAAAAAAAAAAAACTAAGTCGATATTACAGTGGGAAGGGGATTCAAATGGCCTCATTCGTTGCAGTTTACCTGACACATGAAACGTAACAGATTTTTTTGGGGTGGGGCGTGCACTATCCACTTTAACCACCAGATGGCAGTTGAGTGTTGAATATCTTAAAATGTGTTTTCTGGCAATGCCAACTCATTTTCGATGTAGAGTGGCGCTTTTCCATCATTTTCAGTAGACTGTATTGCACAAAAAATGAATAACACCGCCTAAGATCCATTCCCTACTGCGGGGGTGGTCAAACTCATTTTAGCTCAGGGGCCACATGGAGGAACTATTAAAATCAAGGCAATAAAACTTAAAAACTAAAGACAACTTCAGATTGTTTTCTTTGTCTTACTTTGGCCAAAAATAGAACCAACAGATTCTGAAAATATTTCAATGAAAAAAAAAAAAAAAGTATGTATACATATATATATATATATATATATATATATATATATATATATATATATATATATATATATATATATATATATATATATATATATATATATATATATATATATATATAAAACGGCAGGGGTAAAGTTTAGATCCAAGAAGGAAACAAAAAAGTTAATGAATGTTTGTAACCGAATACATTTACATATGCATAAAAATTTGTTTTCTTTTGTATTATTATTATTATTTTTTTAATGAAGTAAGGTTTATGACAACCTTTTTCCAAAACACAATATTAAATGTGAGATATAACAGGATAATGCATATATTTATCATTTGTTTTTAAAACAGTTACAAAAAAGTGGGACCACCAAAAATTTAGTGTGGGACCCCATTTTTAGGACTTGATGGGGTCCCTGTGACCCCGTTACAAAAGTTGGAGTATCGGCGCGTGCAAAACAGCACCAGGCGGCTGTGGCCTGCGGGCCGGTTCTAATACTAATCAATTATCATCCCGGGAGGCCATAAATCATTCATCCTTGACTTTGACACCCCTGCCCTACTGTATATAATTAGAACAGCTATGATACTGTATATGTTCCATCGATATTTTCCTCACCCATACGCCTCCTTCTAATGCTCTGTGATATTTCCTTGATCATTATCCTTTAACCAGGAATGGATTCTGGTTCTTTTGGGTTAATTCTCACACTTTAGCACATAAGACCGGATCAATATCTCATGCACATCGGATCATTTTAATTATTTACCAGTCCTGCACTGCAAAAACTGAAATATAAGTAAGATGAAATATCTCAAATAAGGGTGATATTTGCTTATTTTTTGTCTGATAATATAATTCTTCTCACTAAGCAGATTTTATGTTAGAGTGTTTTACTTGTTTTAAGTGTTTTGGTCCTAAATGATCCCAGTAAGATATTACAGCTTGTTGCTGAGATTTGATGAGCTATTTGGAGTAAAACATCAACTGTTGCAAAGCTGTGTCATCAACACTCACAAGTATGAAACTACTTTTTTAAAGTAATCATTTCTTAATTCAAGCGTGGAAAAAAAAAACATAATGTCCAGCGCATATCATTATGTCAAGATAATGGCACAAGCATTTACCATATTTCCTTGAATAGCCGCCGGGGTGCTAATCAATTTAAAACTTCTTCTCACTCCTGCGCTTAATCAAGGCATGCGGTAAAAGTAAGCAGGCGCTAATAATTTTAAAATCTCTTCTCACCCCTGCGCTTGCTAATGGCATGCAGTAAAAAATTGAGTGTGATAATAAAAAAAAATAAAATAAAAATAAAAAATTATTCTGCGGCCGCGACCCGGTGGTTGGGGACCAATGCTCTAGACCATGGGTGCCGGCCGGAGGCATGCATTTCGCTGCTTCTCATACGAGATTGCAATGCATACTTGGTCAAAAGCCATACCTTTTACACTGATGGTTCTGATATAAAGAACTTTAACACTCTTACTAATAATATGCGCCACACTCTGTGAACCCACACCAAACACATTTCTGGAGAACATCGACTCTGTAACACATTATAAACGCAACATAACACTTACCCAGAATGCCATGCATCCATGACTCTTGGCTATTTTATACACGCGCCCCCAACCCCGCCCACCTTAAACGACGCATGGTGCTAGCGGCGTGTATAATATAGTCAGGAAGAGTCATGGATGCAAAGGATTCCGGGTAAGCGTTATGTTGCGTTTATTATGTGTTACAGAGCCGATGTTCTCCAGATATGTGTTTGGTGTGGGTTCACAGAGTGTGGCGCATATTAGTAAGAGTGTTAAAGTTGTTTTATATCACAACCATCAGTGTGATCTGTATGGATGTGGAACAAGACCCCAGGTTTATACATAGTAAAAGCAAAAAATAACTCCTGAGCCATTTTGAAAAACACGACAGGGTAAGCTAATAAATATGGGGAACGAGTTTGACTCGGCAGTAATTCAAGGCAGGCGCATATTAAATGCCTGGCGGCAAATCAAGGAAATACGGTACTTCATTTAAGAATATTTTTCAACATATTGAGCAATTTTTTTTCTACCAAGAAAAGTGCACTTGTTATTAGTGAGAAAATACTAATTTTAATGTATTTTTGGGTTTTACTTGTTTTGGAAAAGTCTTGACAAGCCAAATTTTCTTGTTCTATTGGTGGATAATTTTGCTTAGTTAAAATAAAACACCCCTCATTTTTGTATTTTTTTTTTTTCTTGATTTTGAACACCAACTTTTTTTGCACTGGAGAACTGGCCTGGAATTCAGCCCGCTTCACACCGAGCGTCATTAAAGCCATTAAGGCAAAGTGCAGGGAAATGAAATAAAAAGAGACCGTTTTTGCATATGAATTCCATGGCAATGTCCGTGCAGCCTAAAACGCGGTGAAGTCATTTCTTAGTTTTTATGTCTTCCGCCGGGAGAAAAACGAGCGAGCGTGTGTGAAAATGTGACCCGCGGACGGACTGAGAAGCTTACATTTTGTACGGCAGGTAGCTTTTTGTGTCAAAATGGAGAGAGGTTGGCGTATTGTCGTGACAAACATCGAGCTGAGCTCTTTCAATCTGCATGACTAGAGAGTATACAGTGCATGTGTGTGTGTGTGTGTCGGGAGACAGTGGTTGGAAAATCCGCAAGGCTTTAATTATTGTTCCATTGTTGCCGGGCTCTTTCAGTATCATTGGCCAGGCTTTCATGTGGATGTGACGCCACATGACTCTTGGGTGTAAGGCTGAAGAGGCCTCCTGACGCAGACGTGACATTGTTAGCCATGTTTATTACCCGCGAGGCCTCGAGAAAAATGGAGAGGAAATGTAACCTGGAAACGGGTTGAAGGCGCTTATGGACCAAGGGCCAGTGTTGTTTTGGTGGGGGAACCACGTGATTGTGATATTGCTTGTTCTACTTCAGGAGTCGGCAAACCGACATGTTGAAAGAGCCATATTGGACCAAAAATACAAAAGAAGTAAAACGCCTTATGTAAGTGTTATAATGAAGCCAACACATTAAGTAACATATTTGATGTTCAAACTGATTAAACATTTTTTTTTTTTTTTTGCAAATAATCATTAACTTTAGAATTTGATGCCAGCAACACGTAATAAAGAAGTTGGGGAAAGTGGCAATAAATACTGATAAAGTTGAGGAATGCTCATCAAATACTTATTTGGAACATCCCACAGGTATGCAGGCTAATTGGGAACAGGTGGGTGCCATGATTGGGTATAAAAACAGCTTCCTAAAAAATCCTCAGTCTCTCACAGGAAAGGATGGGGCGAGGTACACCCCTTTGTCCACTACTGCATGAGCAAATAGTCAAACAGTTTAAGAACAACGTTTCTCAAAGTGCAATTGCAAGACATTTAGGGTTTTAACATCCACGGTCCGTAATATCATCAAAAGGTTTAGAGAATCTGGAGAAATCACTCCACGTTAGCGGCATGGCCAGAAACCAACATTAAAAGACCGTGACCTTCGATCCCTCAGACGGCACTGTATCAAAAACCGACATCAATCTCTAAAGGATATCACCACATGGGCTCAGGAACACGTCAGAAAACCACTCTCAATAAATACAGTTGGTCGCTACATCTGTAAGTGCAAGTTAAAGCTCTACTATGCAAAGTGAAAGCCATTTATCAACAACATCCAGAAAGGCCGCCAGCTTCTCTGGGCCCGAGATCATCTAAGATGGACTGATGCAAAGTGGAAAAGTGTTCTGTGGTCTGACGAGTCCAAATTTCAAATTGTTTTTGGAAATATTCGACATCTTGTCATCCTGACCAAAGGGGAAGCGAACCATTCAGACTGTTATCGACGCTAAGTTCAAAAGCCGGCATCTGGGATGGTATGGGGGTGCATTAGTGCCCAAGGCATGGGTAACTTACACATCTTTGAAGGCACCACTAATACTGTAAGGTACATACAGGTTTTGGAACAACATATGCTGCCATCTAAGCGCCGTAATTTTCATGGACGCCCCTGCTTATTTCTTCAATACAATGCCAACATTCTGCACTTGTTAAAACAACGTGGCTTTGTAAAAAAAGAGTGTGGGTACTTTCTTGGCACGCCTGCAGTCCAGACCTGTCTCCCATTGAAAATGTGTGGCGCATTATGAAGCATAAAACAAGAATGGGAAATAATTCCACTTTCAAAGCTTCAAGAATTAGTTTCCTCAGTTCCCAAACGTTTATTGAGTGTTGTTAAAAGAAAAGGTGATGTAACACCGTGGTGAACACGCCCTTTCCTAACTACTTTGGCACGTGTTGCAGCCATGAAATTCTAAGTTGATTATTATTTGCAAGAAAAAAATAAAGTTTATGAGTTTGAACATCAAATATGTTGTCTTTGTAGTGCATTCAATTGAATATGGGTTGAAAAGGATTTGCAAATCATTGTATTCCGTTTATATTAACATCTAACACAATTTCCCGACTCACATGGAAACAGGGATTGTATTACAATATTTGCAACCTGGGTAATGTTTGCTGTGGTCTGGAACAAAATGATTAACTTTGCTGTGGTCTGGAACAATCAGAAATGTAGCCAATGTTATATACAGAAAATGTCTCATGCGACATGCAAATATAAATGAAATACATAGAGGACATAAGTAAAGAAAATTAAAATGAGCTCAATTATAGCTACAAACGAGGCATAATGATGCAATATGTACACACAGCTAGCCAAAATAGCATGGATTATTTTCATTCCGCACAAGTCGATAACATCAACAAAGCTCACCTTTGTGCATTCACGAAAAACATAAAAAGTTTGGTGGACAAATTGAGACAAAGAGGGAGTGGCATGAAACACGTCTTTCTGTGGCAGCGTCGGATAAAGTTGTGTGGAAACAAACTATGGTGCGTTCAAGGGCCAACAAAATTAGTAGGACAAAACGGTGCCGGCCAAATACTGTCATCAGTGAAGCATGTTTAATATAAACAGTGGGATTTCTAACAACTAGGAAGATTTGCGTCATGTTTGTCCTCCTACAGAAACGTGGACCCATGTTCTATATGTTATAGTTATTTGAATGACTCTTACCATAATATGTTACCTTAACATACCAGGCACCTTCTCAGTTGGTTATTTATGCCTCATATAACGTACACTTATTCAGCCTGTTGTTCACTATTCTTTATTTTAAATTGCCTTTCAAATGTCTATTCTTGGTGTTGGGTTTTATCACATAAATTTCCCCCAAAATGCGACTTATACACCAGTGCGACTTATATGTGTTTTTTTCCTTCTTTATTATGCATTTTCGTCAGGTGCGACTTATACTCCGAAAAATACGGTACTTTGATGGACGGGGATGACCTCATGGAGGCAATTATAATTTGTTTCTGGTGAATTTTTATTTAGCGCTGAGTCAATGTGTCCTTTGGAATAGTTTTTTTTTTTTTAGTCCGGTTTAGCGACGCCGCGGCTGAGTCCATTCAGAAGCCCATTCAGTTAATTGCCAATTTGGAATCCATTTCAGAACGCCCTCATCGTGACATATTTGTGGCCGTGTTCATAAAACGACCGTATTATTTGAGCTTATATTGTTTGAGTTTGAGTTAAAGGCCTACAGAAATGAGATTTTCTTATTTAAACGGGGATAGCAGGTCCATTCTATGTGTCATACTTGATCATTTCGCGATATTGCCATATTTTTGCTGAAAGGATTTAGTAGAGAACATCGACGATAAAGTTCGCAACTTTTGGTTCCTAATAAAAAAAGCCTTGCCTTTACCGGAAGTAGCAGACGATGTGCGCGTGACGTCACGGGTTGTAGAGCTCCTCACATCCTCACATTGTTTATAATCATAGCCAGCAGCAGCAGCAGCTAGAGCTATTCGGACCGAGAAAGCGAAAATTTCCCCATTAATTTGAGCGAGGATGAAAGATTCGTGGATGAGGAAATTTAGAGTGAAGGAATAGAAAAAAAAAAAGGCAATTGCAGTGGCAGCGATTAAGATGTTTTTAGACTCATTTACCAGGATAATTCTGGAAAATCCCTAATCTGCTATTGTGTTGCTAGTGTTTTAGTGAGATTAAATAGTACCTGAAAGTCGGAGGGGTGTGGCCACGGGTGTGTTGACACCAGAGTCTCTGAGGGAAGTCACGGCAGCTGCAGCAGTATGAGACGACTTATTACCACAATTTTCTCACCGAAAACTGCCGGCTGACACCGGCTGTGTTTTTGTGGCTAAAGGCTAAAAGCTTCTCACCTCCATCTTTCTACTTTGACTTCTCCATTATTAATTGAACAAATTGCAAACGATTCAGCAACACAGATGTCCAGAATACTGTGTAATTATGCGATTAAAGCAGACTACTTATAGCTTGGTTCGGGCTGGAAAATACTGTCCGCTACAACCGGTGACATCAAACACACGCGTCATCATACCGCAATGTTTTCAACACGACACTTTGCGGGAAATTTGAAATTGCAATTTAGTAAACTAAAAAGGCCGTATTGGCATGTGTTGCAATGTTAGAATTTCATCATTGATATATAAACTATCAGACTGCGTGGTCGGTAGTAGTGGGTTTCAGAGGGCCTTTAATTTGGAACATGCTAGCATACAACAATATCCAGTTTCTCTATTCGGGCGGTATAGCTCGTTTGATAGAATGGCCATGCCAGCAACTTGAGGGTTGCAGGTTCGATTCCCGCTTCCGCCATCCTACTCACTGCCGTTGTGTCCTTGGGCAAGACACTTTACCCACGTGCCCCCAGTGCCCCACACTGGTTTAAATGTAACTTAGATATTGGGTTTCACTATGTCAGGCGCTTTGAGTCACTAGAGAAAAGCGCTATATAAATATAATTCAATTCACAATTCAATATTCGACATGTTTGAAAAGGAGTAGGAAGAAGCAGAGTTTATACAATCCCTACCCCTTTTCCTCTACCTAGCATTTGCTAAAACTTTTGTTCAATCCCTGTTATGAATTTATACACAATATACTCCATAACTAATAACATTAAAATAAATAATAATTAGGGAAGTAAGTTGAATTAAATACTGATAAGTTTCCACCTGGTCTCCAAGTCACGCCCCTGTCCTCAGCCTCACACCTGTCACTAATCATCATAGTCATTATTTAAGCCATTCTGTCCCTGTCCTCGTCCTGGGAACTTTGCTTTTGCGCTTTACATACCGAACTTTGTATCGGACCCTCAAGACCAGGCTTATTATTGTTTTGACCACGGCACGTAAGATCTTGTTTGTGTTAATGCCTTTGTGCAAGATTTTGTTTTGTTTTGTACCATTGATAGTATCTTTTGTTTATTTGTCTATAGTCATGCCGTTGTGCTGTTTTGTTTGGAGTTTAGTATAGATCATTATCCGCCACTGAGCGCGCCCTTTGTTTTCCCTGTTTTTGTATTATAGTGTGTAAATACATTAATTATGTACCTTAATTCACGCCTGGCTCGTCCCAAATTCCCTCCGCGTCGAAGAAACAAAACAAATCCAAATCAAAGTCCTGACAGAAATAAATTCAGAATGTTTATCATGGTTCTTGTTTTTTGTACTTTGTAAAAACTTGAAGTAGGGCTGGGCGATATGGCTTTTTATTAATATCTCAATATTTTTGGGCCATGTCACGATACACGATATATATTTGGAAATTTTTGCCTTAGCCTTGACTGAACACTTGACACATATAATCACAGCAGTATGATGATTCTATGTGTCTACATTAAAACATTCTTCTTCATACTGCATTAATATATGCTCATTTTAAACTTTCATGCAGAGAGGGAAATCACAACTAAGTCAATTTAACTGTATTTATTAAACAGTTATTAAGCAGTGGCACAAACATTCATGTCATTTCAAAACAGAGACATTTTAAAACAAGCTATTAGTGCACTTTTGTGCATGATGTCACTAAGATGACATATCAAAACAACACAAAATTAAAGTGCACTTTTTGTACAGAACGCCACTACAATAGTTTAAAACAAATTAAGTGCACCTTTGTGCATGATGTCACACAAAATATTTCAATAACTGTCAAATAAAAATGAGCTGCATACTAGGAAATCAAATCGCTATGTGGATGTTATCTCCTTATGTTGTTCACTATTTTTTTCATACGGTGTTGCATTTTGTTGGTGTGGCATTGAACGGAGATGTTGACATGCGGAGTAATCACTCTTCATTCTCTAGCGGGTGACTTTTCAAATGATGCTACATATTAGCAGTAATGATACTTTTTGTAGCATCACTTTTGCCCCGCACTTGACAAATTACGGTTGTCTGTTAGACATATTCCCGCTTGAAGCCAAACCACCGCCGGACGATGGACCCACTGCTGTTTTTCTTGGGAATTAATTCTTCCTTCATTTGTTACCAGATTTGCAACTTCTTTCTCTCGTAATACCACTCGCACCACAGCTAATGTTACCCATGCTGCTACCTCTCTGCTCGGCGAGGGCGTAGTGTGATGCCAGCAAATAAAAGCGACTGCGTGAGAACGTATACTTGAATACCACGATATAGTCATTTTCTGTATCGCACAGAGACAAAACAGCCGTAGTTCCCTTCCACGTGCCTTGCACAACTGCTGCCTGATTGGAAAGCAGGACACACCAGTACCTGGTTGCCAATCAGTCTCCTATTTCAGTCGGATCATTGCCTGGCATGCTGCTTATTGCTTTACCTCATGCCTTACGTAAATAGGTTATGGTAAATGGGTTATACTTGATTAGCGCTTTTCTACCTTCAAGGTACTCAAAGCGCTTTAACACTGTTTCCACATTCACACACTGAATGGCGGGAGCTGGCATGCAAGGCGCTAACCAGGTTTCATTCGCAGCAAGGGTGAAGTGTCTTGCTCATGGACACAACGGACGTGAAGAGGTTGGTAGAAGGTGGGGATCGAACCAGGAACCCTCAGGTTGCTGGCACAGCCACTCTCCCAACTTCACCATGCCGTCTTTACAAAAGAAGTTGCGTGATTTGTGCACTTTGTTTTGCACTCGCCTACTTTGGTTTTTCTCTCCAACGCCTTTTGTGGGTAAGTTTTCTGTTTATATTAAAAAACATTCTTTTTATTCACCCTCCACGTCCCGTCTCTGCACCCGTGGGCTCCTGATAGATTATTTCTACTAAATACTAACGTTTACGTAAGTTGTACAAAACTCAAAACCAGTGAAGTTTGCACGTTGTGTAAAGCGTAAATAAAAACGGAATACAATGATTTAGAAATCATTTTCAACTTGTATTCAATTGAATAGACTGCAAATACAATATAATTAATGTACAAACTGAGAATCATAATTTTTTTTGTGCAAATAATCATTAAATTAGAATTTAGAGGCAGCAACACATTGCAAAAAAGTTGGCAGTTTCTGGGTGTTGTTGATAAATGGCTTTTGCTTTGCATTGTAGAGTTTTAACTTGCACTTACAGATGCTGTGGAAAAACTGTAGTTACTGACAGTGGTTTTCGGAAGTGTTCCTGAGTCCATGTGGTGATATCCTTTACACTTGGGGGCGGCATGGCGTAGTGGGTAGAGCGGCCGTGCCAGAAACCTGAGTGTTGCAGGTTCGCTTCCCACCTATTAACATCCAAATCGCTGCCGTTGTGTCCTTGGGCAGGACACTTCACCCTTTGCCCCCGGTACCGCTCACACTGTTGAATGAATGATGAATGAAAGATTGGTGGTGGTCGGAGGGGCCGTAGGCGCAAAACTGGCAGCCAGGCTTCCGTCAGTCTACCCCAGGGCAGCTGTGGCTACAGATGTAGCTTACCACCACCAGGTGTGAATGAATGATGGGTTCCCACTCCTCTGTGAGTGCTTTGAGTATCTAACAATAGAAAAGCGCGATATAAATCTAATCCATTATTATTATTATTATTATTATTATTATTATTATTATTATTATTATTACACTTTGTGATCACTTTTTGATGCAGTAACGCCTGAGGGATCAAAGGTCATGGGCATTCAATGTTGGATTTCGGCCTTGCCGCTTACGTGCTGTGATTTCTCCAGATTCTCTGAACCTTTTGATGATATTACGGACCGTAGGTGGTGAAATCCCAAAATTCCTTGCAATAGCTCGTTGAAAGATGTTGTTCTTAAACTGTTCGACAATTTGCTCACGCATTTGTTCACAAAGTGGTGACGCTCGCCCCATCCCTGTTTGTGAATGACTGAACATTTCATGTAAGCTGCTTTTATACCCAATCATGACACCCACCTGTTCCCAAATAGCCTGTTCACCTGTGGGATGTTCCAAATAAGTGTTTGATGAGCATTCCTCAACTTTTTCAGAGGCCTCCAAAGAGATGCACCTGGAGATAGGTTGATTGGCAACACTAAATTAGCCCTTGTGTGCGTGATTTTCCAGGAGACTCCCGAAATTCAGCGCCTCTCCCGAAAACCTCCCGGAAGAAATGTTCTCCCGAAAATCTCTTGAAATTCAGCCGGAGCTGGAGGCCACGCCCCCTCCAGCTCCATGCGGACCTGAGTGGGGACAACCTGTTTTCACATCCGCTTTCCCGCTATATAAACAGCTTGCTTGCCAAATCACGTTACAATATCTACGGATTTGAATAAAAAACTGCACACACAAGGAGACGAAGCAGAAGATTGAGGAAGTTACAGCCAGGGCAACGCCCTCTGTAATTTAATGATTCTATGTTGTCTGTCGCCATCTCCTGGTGAATGTTGGCTATAGCGTTATGAGGTTGCTTTTTGATTGGCCAACGATTTACGTGGTGTTGGGCACCTGACGGCAAGTGAGGGAGTCTGTTCCGAAGCCCACAGTAAAGAGACATAACTTCATCACCTCGCCTGGTTATTGACTCCAACCCAATATATTACACCGAGCAAAATGAAGAAATAAATGGCAGAACAAAGGTTACTCAAATAGTGAAAGGTAAGTGTTGTTGTTTTTTTTTTTAGTAACCAGCAAGCACAGTACAGTTAGTAGAACAACTGTGTTTTTATTACTGTGTATTTGATAGGTGCCGTCTGAAATTCAGCTATTCTTTTTATTTATATATATAATAAAATAAATATTTATTGCTAGAATTCACTGAAAGTCAAGTATTTCATAAATAAATAATAATTCAGTTAATACATACATCGGTATCGGTCCAATCAAGCAGGACATTTTTGGGAAAACGTCACGAAATAGCCATCTGTACTTGTATGAGCGGAACATTTTGGTGTTGGAATGGTTGGATAGGTGGAAGTAGTTTGAATTCTGCAAATTTTAGAGTAGAATAAGATGTGTGGATGCTGAGGAGCGATATTATGGCTTCATGGTGGGCTGTCAATCAATGTTACAAGGCGGTGCCTTCATGCTCTTTAAAGTCAATTCTCAGCCAGCCATGTAAATCTTGGTGACATTTTTGCTGAGCAAAGCAGGCCCCGGACCCTTTTTTCATGCAGGAGTGGCTAAGATGTGCTGTTCTGCACCACTCCCTAAATGTCTTAGTCCAGGGGTGTCAAAGTCAAATACAGAGTTGGCCAAAATTTTAAACTGAACAAAGCCGCGGGATAAGGGTTGAACAAATTAACTTTTTAATAGGGACTCATACAAGTTTTGCATTGAACATTAAACAAGCAAGGCTTATATAACTTTATAGTGACATGCAAAATCCAGTTTCAAATAATAATAATAATAATAAAAAAATATCAATGGCATATCAAATAAAATTTGAATAAAAATTGAGTGCCTCTTTTCTATTTGCAGCCCTCTGAGGTAAATATCAAAATAAATATTGTCCACAGGCTAATAATAAATTTGAAAATAAAATAACAATAATGAATGAATCCAACATTCAAGCCTTGAAGTGCATGAATAAATTGTTAATTATTGCTCAGTTTGCTACACTGATTTGCTTGAACAATGAATATGGAACAAGCAATAATTATATAACTTAATAGTGCAAAATCCACATTCAAAAAACAAAGGAAAAAAAATAAATGGTCAAATAAATACAATTTAAATAAAACATTTAATGCCTCTTTTCTATTTGCAGCCTTCTGAGGTAAATATCAACATGACATTTTTCCACAGGTTAACAAATTTTAAAATAAAACAATAATGAAATGGGTGGGGTTGGTGGTGGGGGGCGGGTTTTGGTGTTAGTCAGTGCTGTAAGGGGTTCTGGGTATTTGTTCTGTTGTGTTTATGTTGTGTTACGGTGCGGATGTTCTGCCAAAATGTGTTAGTCATTCTTGTATGGTGTGGGTTCACATATTTGTAACAGTGTTAAAGTTCTTTATACGGCCACCCTCAGTGTGACCTGTTTGGCTGTTGAGCAAGTATGCGTGGCATTCACTTAAGTGTGTGTACAAGTCGCATATATCATGTGACTTGGCCGGCACGCTGTTTGTATGGAGTAAAAGCGGATGTGACAACATACTGTAGACAACGCTAAAGGCAGTGCCTTTATAGTACCGGTGGGCCAGCCTTAATGTTAATTTGATATTGCCTCAAGGGCCAAAGTTTGACACCCATGTCTTAGTCTATTAAAAGTGTTTTTGCAATGGTACGTGTCGCTATGTGCTCGACTGGCGAGCAGTCCCCCGCCTCTCACTCCTAAAGTCTCAAGTCATGACCCCTAACAACGAAAACTAAATTCAAAAAGATGATATAGTGTATGCTTTTGTTCCCCCTATATGGCCCCCGTTTACACTGCACAATAAATCGGATTTTTATGCCCTCATGTGACAAAGATGTGATTCGTTTTTTGCCAGTTTAGAAGCTCCAATGTGCTTTTGGCATCAGATTCAGGCCACATCAGGAAGTAGTCCTGAATCAGATTCGAATCTGATCTTTTCAAATGTGACTCCGGTCGGAACGTAATGCGACCTGAATGCCGGAAAGACGCAGTCGCTAGCAGAAATGGATATTTCATCTCATCCGATCTCGGTTTCTATTTAAGATGACCGTATTTTCGGTGCATCACGTGTCAATAGTGTGCACATAATAGGCTATATGTCAGGAGTTGTTGGCGAAACCCATCCATCCATCCATCCATTTTGTACCGCTTATTCCCTTTTTGGGGTCGCGGGGGGCGTTGGCGCCTATCTCAGCTACAATCGGGCGAAAGGCGGGGTACACCCTGGACAAGTCGCCACCTCATCGCAGGGCCAACACAGATAGACAGAAAACATTCACACTCACATTCACACACTAGGGCCAATTTAGTGTTGCCAATCAACGTATCCCCAGGTGCATGTCTTTGGAAGTGGGAGGAAGCCGGAGTACCCGGAGGGAACCCACGCATTCACGGGGAGAACATGCAAACTCCACACAGAAAGATCCCGAGCCTGGATTTGAACCCAAGACTGCAGGACCTTCGTATTGTGAGGCAGACGCACTAACCCCTCTGCCACCGTGAAGGTTGGCGAAACCCAAGATGCAGAAATGGTGGCAGGCATTGAACAGTTAAACGCGATTTAATCTTCAAAAAATAACGAAAATAACACAAACCAGGAACTAGGAGACAAGAAACAGGAACTTGGATGAAAGGACAACATGCTGCCAGCAGCTATAGGATACAGGTACAAACGGTAGGAGCTACAAGTCGTAATGACAATAATCCAGCGCAGAGTGGAGGAACAAGCAGGTCTGAATAGCACCTGGCTGATTGACACCAGGTGTGGCCCGGTGCCAAATTCGCCACAGTTGAGGGGAAAAAGCACTCAGGGATAACAGCAGGAAATAAAGACAAAATAAGAGCGCTGACAGGAAATAAGACAAAAACAGAGGAAAAACTAAAACATGACCAAACTGTCAGGGACAAACCGGACACTATAAGTAATAAAAAAACCCAAAACCAGTGAAGTTGGCATGTTGTGTTAATCAAATCATAAATAAGAACAGAATACAATGATTTGGAAATCTTTTTCAACTCATATTCAATTTAATAGACTGCAAAGACAAGATATTTAACATTCGAACTGGTAAACTTTTTTTGTTGTTGCAAACATTAGCTCATTGGAATTTGATGCCTGCAACATGTTTTAAAAAAAAGTTGGCACAAGGAGCAAAAAAGACTGAAAAAGTTGAGGAATGCTCATCAAACCCTTATTTGGAACATCCCACGGGTGCACAAGCTGATTTGGAACAGGTGGGTGCCATGATTGGGTATAAAAACAGCTTCCATGAAATACTCAGTCATTCGACGATGGGGCGAGGGTCACCACTTTGTGAACAAATGCGGGAGCAAATTGTCGAACAGTTTAAAAACATTTCTCAACCAGCTATTGCAAGGAATTTAGGGATTTCACCATCTACGGTCCGTAATATCATCAAAGGGTTTAGAGAATCTGGAGAAATCACTGCAAGTAAGCGATGATATTACGGACCTTCGAGCCCTCAGGCAGTACTGCGTCTGAAAGCGAACATCAGTGTGTAAAGGATATCACCATATGGACTCAGGAACACTTCAGAAAACCACTGTCAGTAACTACAGTTGGTCGCTACTTATGTAAGTGCAAGTTAAAACTCAACTATGCAAAGCCAAAGCCATTTATCAACAACACCCAGAAACGCTGACACCTTCGCTGGCCCCGAGCTCATCTAAGATGGACTGATGCAAAGTGTAAAATTGTTCTGTTGTCTGAGGAGTCCACATTTCAAAATTTTTTTGTGGATGTCATGTCCTCTGGACCAAAGAGGAAAATAACAATTCAGATCGTTCCAGGCACAAAGTTCAAAAGCTCGGTATAGTTCGGTTGGTAGAGCGGCCAAGCCAGCAACTTGAGGGTTGCAGGTTCGATCCCCGCTTCCACCATCCTAGTTAATGCCGTTGTGTCCTTGGGCAAGACCCTTTACCCACCTGCTCCCAGTGCCACCCACACTGGTTTAAATGTTACTTAGATATTGGGTTTCACTATGTAAAGCGCTTTGAGTCACTTGAGGAAAAAGCGCTATATAAATATAATTTCACTTCACTTCACATCTGTGATGGTATGGGGGTGTATTAGTGCCCAAGGCATGGGTAACTTACACATCTGTGAAGGCACCATTAATGCTGAAATGTACATACAGGTTTTGGAGCAACATACTGTATGTAAGCTGTCATCCAAGCAACGTCTTTTTCATGGACGCCCCTGCTTATTTCAGCAAGACAATGCCAAGCCACGTGCTACAACAGCGTGGCTTCGTAGTAAAAGAGTGCGGGTACTAGACTGGCCTGCCTGTAGTCCACACTTGTCTCCCATTGAAAATGTGTGGCGCATTATGAAGCCTAAAATACCACAACCGAGACCCCGGACTGTTGAACAACTTAAGCTATACTTCAAGCAAGAATGGGAAAGAATTCCACCTGAAAAGCTTCAAAAATTGGTCTCCTCAGTTCCCAAACGTTTACTGAGTGTTGTTAAAAGGAAAGGCCATGTAACACAGTGGTAAAAATGCCCCTGTGTTGCTGCCATTAAATTTTAAGTTAATGATTATTTGCAAAAAAAAAGTTTCTCATTTCTAACATGAAATATCTTGTCTCTGCAGTCTATTCAATTGAATATAAGTTGAAAAAGGATTTGCAAATCTTTATATTCTGTTTTTATTTACGAATCAGTCAATGTGCCAGTTTTGGGTTTTGTGCTTTCATGTAAAAAAAACCTCCACATTTTTAAGTTGTTGCAACTTTTATTTTATTTTGTAGGAGTAGCAACTTCCTCCCGGTCAACTTCCTTTGTTTTCACTTTATCAAAGTGTGCATGCAAGTGACATCGAGGCCACATTGGGGCCACATTGGTGCCTTTGCTAATTTATACTGGAGTCCGATACAAATCACATTTTACTCGCAGTGTAAACAGTCAGCTGGAAAAAAAATCAGATAAAAAAAAAATACAAATTTGGTCCACTTTGGCCTGCTGTGTAAACTTCGTCTATGTCCAAACTTTAGAACCCGCCTGTGAAAGGAAAAAGTCAGTGATTTTTGGCACTATTGCCAGTTAAAGCTTACTGAATGTACAGAATACAGGCCTGTTTGGGAACGATAACACATCAGAAGAGCAGTTGCTAACCTAAGGGGTTGTGGAAAATAAAAAAAAATAAAAAAAATCCTCTCTAAAAAACGACCAGATAGTCACACGAGTTTCTGTCATAGCCTTTATATTTTTTGGGTTTACTTGATGCAGGACCAAAAACAATCAGTCATGGCAGATTGTTTACAGTTTGGAGATGTTTTGCACATACGCCAAAGCGATGTTTATGCATGTGAAAAAGAAGCCACAAGAACAGTAAATACATTCCACATTTTACCCGTTTATTCAAAACCATGCCAGTGTAGTTTTAGAGAGGAAATAAGGGCTGAACGATATTGGAAAATAAGCTAATTACTTTTTTTTTTTCCAAGGTGCTCTTCTCATGTATTTTTCAACAAACAACAGTGTTTCCCCCAGAAAATGTGTTAAAGGCCTACTGAAATGAGATTTTCTTATTTAAACGGGGATAGCAGGTCCATTCTATGTGTCATACTTGATCATTTCGCGATATTGCCATTATTTTGCTGAAAGGATTTAGTACAGAAAATCGACGATAAAGTTTGCAACTTTTGCTCGCTAATAAAAAAGCCTTGCCCTTACCAGAAATAGCAGACAATGTGCGCGTGACGCCACGGGTTGTGGAGCTCCTCACATCTGAACATTGTTTACAATCATGGCCACCAGCAGTTAGACCTATTCGGACCGAGAAAGCGACAATTTCCCCATTAATTTGAGCGACGATGAAAGATTTGTGGATGAGGAAACTTAGAGTGAAGGAAAGTTTGCAACTTTTGGTCGCTAATAAAAAAGCCTTGCCTGTACCGGAAGTAGCAGACGATGTGCGCGTGACGCCACGGGTTGAAGGGCTCCTCACATCTGAACATTGTTTACAATCATGGCCACCCGCAGCTAGAGCTATTCAGACCGAGAAAGCGACAATTTCTCCATTAATTTGAGCGACGATGAAAGATTTGTGGATGAGGAAACTTAGAGTGAAGGAAAGTTTGCAACTTTTGGTCGCTAATAAAAAAGCCTTGCCTGTACCGGAAGTAGCAGACGATGTGCGTGTGACGCCACGGGTTGTGGAGCTCCTCACATCTGAACATTGTTTACAATCATGGCCACCAGCACCTAGAGCTATTCAGACCGAGAAAGCAACAATTTCTCCATTAATTTGAGCGACGATGAAAGATTTGTGGATGAGGAAATTTAGAATGAAGGACTAGAAAAAAAAAAGGCGATTGTGGGAGAGATTCAGATGTTATCAGACATATATATTAAGATAATTCTGGTAAATCCCTTATCTGCCTATTGTGTTGCTAGTGTTTTAGTGAGATTAAATAGTACCTGAAAATCGGAGGGGTGTGGCCAAGGGTGTGTTGACCGCCAGTGTTTCTGAGGGAAGCCACGCAGCTGCAGCAGGACGGAAACTCCGCTGATGTCTCCGGTAAGAGCCGACTTATTACAACCATTTTCTCACCAAATACTGCCGGTTGACATGTGGTCGGGATCCATGTTCGCTCAACCGCTCTGATCCATAGTAAAGCTTCACCGGTAAGAGCCGACTTATTACCACCATTTTCTCACCAAAAACTGCCGGTTGACTTGTGGTCGGGATCCATGTTCGCTCAACCGCTCTGATCCATAGTAAAGCTTCACCTTCGGGAATTTTAAACAAGTACACACCGGCTGCGTTTTTGTGGCTAAAGGCTAAAGCTTCCCAATTCCATATTTCTACTTTGACTTCTCCAATATTAATTACACAAATTGCAAAAGATTCAGCAACACAGATGTCCAGAATACTGTGTAAATATGCGATTAAAGCAGACTACTTATAGCTTGGATCGGGCTGGAAAATAATGTCCGCTACAACCCGAGACGTCAGACGCACGCGTCATCATACCGCGACGTTTTCAACACGACACTTCACGGGAAATTTTAAATGGCAATTTAGTAAACTAAAAAGGCCGTATTGGCATGTGTTGCAATGTTAATATTTCATCATTGATGTATAAACTATCAGACTGTGTGGTCGGTAGTAGTGGGTTTCAGTAGGCCTTTAAGGTGGTGACTCTCCAGGGGGAGGGCACCGAAGAAGGGGATGGGTGGGTGTTAGGATCGGTGTATCTCGGCCTGTCGCCATCACGTCTCCACCTCGTCGCTGCCACCACAGCCTGGGGGGCAATAGACTACAGACTGCGGTGAAGTAGGCCGGCTTCGTCGCATGAAGAAGCCTACAACCTTTGTTTGTTTTCCGCTCCATATGCTGAATGGTAATATACGATATATATATATCTTTTTTTTACGTAAAATAAAAACCAAACAGTCCGAGTTACCTGAGGTACTAAAATAATGACTTACAAAGTCAAATTAATGACTTACTATAAGTAAGCGTTTGAAAAAAGTGAGTTAAAAGTGGGGCCACATGCTGACATGCTCAACTCCATCCTTCCAACCATTCATCCATCCATTTTTCTACCGCCTGTCCCTTTTGGGGCCTCTGCTTAATTTATTACATAATTTGAGAAGCCTGTAGTTGATTTTTATTATGTAAATGTTATATTTTTATCAACATCTGATAGCAGGGACCCTGCCGTTCAAAACAAGGCTGCAACATTACTAACGATTAATGTAACTATAGCTGAACAAAATAGTACAATAGCAATATAAGAGACAATTCATCACTGAACACAATGGAGTTCATGAAGGCTTTATGATGCACTTACATTATTATATCAACTATCAGAGACATAAACTCTTCATTAAACATAATGTTGTTTTTTGCTGCTTCAACACAGAAAAAAGTCAAGTGAAATAACTTAGTTTTTACCTGTAAGTCAATATTGCTTGTCTTTCTCTCAGACAGACAAGGCTTTGCTGTCTGCAACACACACACACGCACGCACGCACACCGCACAGTGAGCTAACGCTACGCTAATAGCTAATTAGCCTTCGCCTCAAGGACTGCGAGCGAGCTTAGCTGTCGCTTGTGTCTAGAACGTCAACAGCTCATAGTGATGTTACTAGTAGTTGACTGGGAGGTGTTTATTATCATTTGGGGAGAGTCCGCTGCCTTACCTGCAAAAAAAAACCCCTTTCTGCTCACTCAACGTTACATGCGCTCTGAATACGCACTGCTGATTGGCTGTTACCGCTCTGCGTGTAACTAATCAGATTGTTCTGGGGGCGGGACAATGCCGGGTGCTGCGCAGACATACTGACAGAGGTAGACGCAGAACTAAGCAGAGCAGCTTGTTAAGACTTTTTTTTTTTTTGTCAAAACTTTAGTTTAGGCGGTGGCCCTTTGTTGTTAAGGCGGCCGCCTTCACAACAAAGGGGAAACCCTGATGCCTGAAAGGGGAAACCCTGAACAAAGAAATACATCAATGTGCTAGTTGCGAGCTTGTAGCTGCTAGTTGTGTATATATATATATATATATATATATATATATATATATATATATATATATATATATATATATATATATATATATATATATATATATATATATATAAAATGGATGACCCGTTTTGAGTGAGTTAAACGTAAAACATGCAAAAACAACGAAGCAATGTTAGCCTATGCCTTTATTGCTGGTTTATTTTGGAGTCGTACCCAATAAAAAAAAAGTACAGAGATTATGTCATTAATACGAGTGATTTTTTTGTCAATGACAATATGATCAGGGTCACCACTTTGTGAACAAACGCGTGAGAAAATTGTCGAACAGTTTAAGAACCATGAATTACCACAAATTGATTAACGTGGACCCCGACTTAAACAAGTTGAAAAACTTATTTGGGTGTTACCTGTCTATCTGTGTTGGCCCTGCGATGAGGTGGCGACTTGTCCAGGGTGTACCCCGCCTTCCGCCCGATTGTAGCTAAAATAGGCGCCAGCGACCCAGAAAGGGAATAAGCGGTAGACAATGGATGGATGGCATTTAGTGGTAGCTGAGATAGGCACCAGCGCCCCCCGCCACCCCAAAGGGAATAAGTGGTAGAAAATGGATGGATGGATGTACGGAATATGTACTGTAATGTGCAATCAACTAATAAAAGTTTCCATCAATCAATCAAAACAACATTTCTCAACGAGCTATTGCAAGGATTTTAGGGATTTCACCATCTAAAGTCTGGATTATCATCAAAGGGTTTAGAGAATCTGGAGAAATCACTGCACGTAACATTGAATGCCTGTGACCTTGGATCTCTCAGGCGGTACTGTGTCAAAAAGCGGCATCAGTGAGTAAAGGATATCACCACATGGGCTCAGGAACATTTCAGACAACCACTGTCAGTAACTACAGATTTTTCACTACATCTGTAAATGCAAGTTAAAACTACTATGCAACGCAAAAGCCGTTTATCAACAACACCCGGAAACGCCACCGTTTTTTTTTTTTTGCAATGTGTTGTTGCCATTAAATTCCGAGTTAATGATTATTTGCAAAAGAAAATATGTTTCTCACTTCGAACATTAAATATCTTGTCTTTGCAGTCTATTCAGTTAAATATTAGTTGAAAAGAGTTGGCAAATTATTGTATTCTGTTTTTATTTATGAATTACACAACGTGGCATTTTTACTGGTTTTGGGTTTTGTATTTCCATTCGTACATTATATTACTTTAATTTGCAGACAAAAACACAAGATGGTGGCGTAACAATATCAATTAAATATTAGAATATTTTCCTACTATTGACTGTAATTCAAAAAATGTGTCTCTTAAATCTCTTTAAGTCTTCCCCATCCAGGGACTAATTTCCTGAGTTTGTAAACGATAACAAAAAAATCTCGATCCAACCACTTTAGTAGCGACCATCTTCTGATCCCGCACATGGTATTGCTACTGTCGGTCGGCCCAACTTTGTTTTCATTCAAGAGCTCTCGCTTGTGTTTAGCGGTTAGCATATCCTCTTACGGTGTGTAGTGCAGCATGTTTAGCTATTCCTCATTTTCCAATGATAATGTGACTTGTAAGAAAGCTACCATATTTTCCTGACTATAAGGCGCACTTTAAATCCTTTTTTCCCCCTCAAAACTCCACAGTGCGCCTTATAACCTGGTGTGCCCAATATAGGAAATAATTTAGGGTTTGCTTACTGACCTCGATGCAATTTTATTTGGTACTTGGTGCAAAAAGTGTGACCAGTAAATGGCAGTCAAACATAAGAGATATGTGTAGACTGCAATATGATGGCAATATGACTCAAGTCAACAACACACACATTTTAAATATTCCCTTGAACATATATAACATTACACATGGCACTCAAAAATCTATCAGAATGTTTTACTACGACTTTGGTAAGCTATAAAATATGAGTTTTATAAGGTAAAATATATTATCCTGTTTTGTTTCGCAATAGTATGCTAAAGCAACTTTTCTTACCTTCCGGTACCTGCTGATCTGTATTTGGGATCTGCGTGAATCATGAAAAAGTGGGCGCCTCCACCTTTGTAGTCCGTTTTGACAACGTAGTTGATAAGCTTCTTCCTTTTCTCTATCTTCTTGTTATGTGACATTCATCCTCCACTGTCGCCATTTCTAATATAAAGCAAAATAAAGTTCTTACTTATATATGTCAGTAAACTCGCCATGAAAGCGCTGAAACATACCGGTGTAGTGAGTTTACATTATGCGCCCAAGGAACTTTAGTTATTAGAGTTCCCGGCGGACGGTTTTTCACGGGACACATTTTCGGTGTTGTTGTTTCTGGACGAGAAGATGCTGCTCTGTTATTGATGTAAAACAAGTCGTAATGTCATTAAAACAGTTCTCGTCCTTGCACGCTACACTGCTGCAACAAAGATGACGGGGAGAAGACGCCCCCGAAGACGAGCCACGTAAATAAGACCCCCCACAAAACGGCGCATCCAGAAGGGACTGTCAGAAAGCAGCTTGAAGATGATCTGTAAAACATAATCCATGCAACATTTTGACCAAAGAACCAATTTTACATGTTATGCAAAGGGGCCTTATAATCCGGTGCGTCTTATATATGAAGAAAGATCGAACATAGACCATTCATCGGCAGTGCGCTTTATAATCCGGTGTGGCCTATGGTCCAGAAAATACAGTGCTTAATTTTGCCGCCATTGAGGGAAGTATTAGTGACTAATTGGCAGTGGCTTAGCACTGTGGAGGGATGTTAGCCTGTATATCATTCACCATCTATATCGCGTGGCCCAACACCCTTACTTGTCACATTACAACCTTTTTTACCAATAAGCATTTTTTATTTTTATTTTTTTCATTTTTACTGCGAACCTCGGCTGCACTTTAAAACACCCCTGCTGATGGTACGTAAATCACGGGAAAAAAAGGAATCCTCCAAGGGTAAAAACATCGCTGTTGAAGGGATTATTATAACTGTGCTGATGGAGACTGAAAAGACACAAAGAGGAAGAAGAGAACACGCTGCTTCATCACTTATCGAACAACACTTGCGTCTTTTTTTTCCAAGCCTACGTGAGACCGTTCTAAACGTATATGCTCTTTAAACCTCTTTTAGTTTATTCAACTCTTCTACGGCGTGGCATGTATGTCGGTAGAAAGGCAGAAAGGTCCTTAAGAAGAATACATGACGTACTGCATTATTGCAGCCTCCTACATGTTAATGCCTCAGCAATGCGACTGTTAAATGAAGAGTGCATCTGAAAGTGCATGGATGAGGAGAGTCAGCAGTCATTTCATTTTCATCAACATAAACACTCATGTGCTCTAATGTGAAGGACAGATTGAGTCAGTAGACCCCCGAGTTTCAATCTGTTAACATTGGATATTTATAAAGAATTGATGGACTCTACTATAAATATATATATATATATATATATATATATATATATATATATATATATATATATATATATATATATATATATATATATATATATATATATGTACCTCGGTTTGGAGGTAATTTTCGGTACAGTAAGAAAACCAACTAAATATAAATTATTTGGTTATTTATTTACCAAATGTGTAAACAGTGTCTTTATCCTTTTAACATTGGGAACACTATATAACTTGTTGCTTGGATTAAATAAAATGACGGCATATAAAAAGTGCAACATCAAACAGTTTCAAGTCAACTCATCATGCTTAATTTATTATAGCATTTAGGAAGCCTGTAGTTGATTTTTATTATGTACATTTTATATTTGTATCAACATGCGAAAGCAGGGACCCTGCCATTCAAACTAGGCTGCTACATTACTAAGGCTTAATGTAACTATAGCTGAAAAAATAGTACAACAGCAATAGGAGAGACTATTCATCCCTGAACACCATGGAGTTAATGTAGGTTAATGATGCACTTACATATGTATATATATATATTTATATATATATATATATATATATATATATATATATATATATATATATATATATTTGCATGTATATATATGTGTGTATATATGTATGTATATATATGTGTGTATATATATATGTATATGTGTATATATATGTATATGTGTATATATTTGTGTACATATATGTATGTATATATACATCCATTTTCTACCGCTTATTCCCTTCGGGGTCGCTGGAGTCTATATCAGCTACAATCGGGCGGAAGGCAGGCTACACCCTGGACAATTCGCCATCTCATCGCAGGCCATTTGTGTATATATATATATATATATATATATATATATATATATATATATATATATATATATATATATATATATATATATATATGTATGTATGTATATGTATGTGTGTATATATATATATATGTATGTATGTATATATATATATATGTATGTATGTATGTATGTATTTATGTGTGTGTGTATATATATATATATATATATATATATATATATATGTATGTATTTATGTGTGTGTATATATATATATATATATGTATATATATATATATATATATATATATATACATATATGTGTATATATATATATATATATATATATATATATATAATAAGATTTATCAAACACATTTTTCATTGATATCGATTGTGTCTATCACGATATATTCAGGATTGTTATTGTTTCATCAGCCCTGCTGATTTGGATAACGTTATATGACAAAAATATGTTCTAAACTGTAAGGTCGTTAGCAAGGACGTCGTCACATTGCGTTAAAGACGCCTTTGTTCGCTTTTCGCTGTCAAGTTTGCATGACAAAGAACATGTCATCAAAATGCATTATCGCGATGTAACGATAATGCTATCATTGGCCTTGGTTATATCATTTGTATTGTAAACCGTCTATGAAAAAAAACACCAAAAGTGAGTAGAAAACGACTAATAAAAGCCTTGACAAAAAAGACAGCAGGTACAGAGCAATGAGAATGTCTCAAAGCCGTCTGCAAAAAGGGAAATCATCTATTACATAGTGGCCACAAAAACAGGTTTGATATTTGCAGCTTCTCCATATTTTCTTGGATAAATGGCCGCCGGTGTGGTCTCATTCTGCTTCAGTGTGGTGCAGACTAGCAATGCCACCAAGTTAGCTAGCCACACAAACATATAGTGTCTACATCAGGGGTGCCCATTACGTCGATCGCGAGCTACCAGTCGACCGCGGGGGGTGTGTCTGTCAATCTCCAGCCAGGCTTTTAAAAAAAATAGACCTAAAAATTAGTGATCATCAATCTTCACCAAGATGTCACTTAAATGACATTCACGGTACCGGAGGGTCTTATGAGATGACGCTGGCTGCTGCAAGATCATTATTATTAAAAATGACCGAGAGGAAGGCGAGAAACACTTTTTATTTCAACAGACTCTCGCGCCGTACCTTCCGTCAAAACTCTAAAGGCCGACTGCACATTTCCTATCTTCACAATAAAAGCCCTGCTTCATGCTGCCTGCGCTAACTAAATACAGAGTCTCGGAAAACTGGCGTGCACAAGCGATCCCTCAGAAAGCTGGCGTGCACATCACTTGTGCACGCCAGCTTTCCGAGACTCTTATTTTGTTAGCGCAGGCAGCATGAAGCAGGGCTTTTATTGTGAAGATAGGAAATGTGCAGTCGGCCTCTCGAGTTTTGACGGAAGGGACGGCGCGAAAGTCGGTTGAAATAAAAAGTGTTTCTCGCCTTCCTCTCTGTCATTTTTTCATAATAATGAACTGGCAGGAGCCAGCGTCATCTCACAAGACCCTCGGGTGCCGTGAATGTCAATCAAGCAAGCTAGGGAATTTGCCGCCAATGTTTTTCTTGTAAAGTGTATGGAAGCTGGATGAATTAGATGCCAAAAACCAACCACTTTCATGTGGTATTGTACAGAAAGGACAACTTTTTTTCTCCTTCATTTGAAAATGTGGGCGTTATCATCATTACTGTCTGATTCCAATCAATGCAAGTCATCAGAATCAGGTAATACAGCAACTTATATTCTTGTCTTCGTGAAAGAAAGACATCTATATGTGTTACACATGCTTGTATTATCATTAAACACATTTAACTTGTTTACAAAAATGTCTCTTTCATAAATAAATAAATATAAATGATATATATAAATGAGGTAGATCCCCTCGAGTTGGTCAATTGAAAAGTAGCTCGCCTGCAGAAAAAGTGTGGGCACCCCTGGTCTACATAAACAGGATATGAGACGTAAGACGAGGAGCTAAAACGGCATTCTTAATTTTAGGATCAGCAATATTTCCTGGCGCAACCTGAAGAAACTCACTAATTGAAGAGCTGCTGCAGCTGTGTGCCGTTGCTCCGCCTCACATCGGAATCAAGAATAAATAAAAATACAACAAGAAAACTGGTACAAGGCGTGAATAACAAAACATTTCCTATTTCTTACGCCTTTATTCCTGTGAATGAGTTTTTTCCACTTCAGTCTGGCCTTAAACTCTTCATTATTAGACAATACGCGATATTTCGATTTCCAGCGGCCGGTGTCGTATTCTGATAGTGTCGATGTAGATTTACTCGATCTGGCCTTTGCTGTTTGCCACAAAGTCGATAGTCTGAGTAAACCTTTACAGCCGTCGCCTACAAGTAATTCTGTTTGACTTGGGATTATGTGGGGATAAAAAGGGGGGAAAGGAAAAAAAGGCTTATGTCTGTGGAGGTAGCAATCCTGATCCTTTTAAACAGTACTTGACTGTGTTTATAATTATTTCCAAGTCTGAAAATAAGTACACAATGGGGGGAAAAAAACCCCATATAAAGCCACAAAAAAAAGGCACGTGTGGAATTAAGTCAGGACCCAACAGAACTGGTAGATCATGAATACCTCAGAATGAACGGAAAAAGAGTTAATGAACAATAGCTGTTTAGACATTTGCATTTCTTTTTTTTCCGCCTTGAATTTATGCCAACATTGCCTGAACTGCACACAGATGTACAAAGTCTGCTTTTATTTGCCCCTAGCGTATTGTAAAACTACAATTAAACACGAAAAAGCATGTCGAACCACACGGTTGAATTGGAACTTGCTCAAAGTTACATTGTATTAAACCAAAAAATACAACAACAACACCACTGGTTTACCACGAATTGATTAACATGGACCCCGACTTAAAGGCCTACTGAAATGAGATTTTCTTATTCAAACGGGGATAGCAGGTCCATTCTATGTGTCATACTTGATCATTTCGACATATTTTTGCCGAACGGATTTAGTAGAGAATATCGACGATAAAGTTCGCAACTTTTGGTCGCTAATAAAAAAGCCTTGTGCGCGTGACGTCATGGGTTGTAGGGCTCCTCACATCCTCACATTGTTTATAATCATAGCCACTAGCAGCTAGAGCGATTCGGACCGATAAAGCGACAATTTCCCCATTAATTTGAGCGATGATGAAAGATTCGTGGATGAGGAAATTTAGAGTGAAGGACTAAAAAAAAAAGGCGATTGCATTGGGAGCGATTCAGATGTTATTAGACACATTTACTAGGATAATTCTGGAAAATCCCTTATCTGCCTATTGTGTTGCTAGTGTTTTAGTGAGATTATATAGTACCTGAATGTCGGAAGGGTGTGTCCACGGGTGTAGTGACCGCCAGTGTCTCAGTGGGAGGAGGTAAAAGTCGCTGCAGGAGGACGCTGGCTCCGCTCATAATTACGGTAAGAGCCGACTTAGTACCACAATTTTCTCACCGAAACCTGCCGGTTGACATGTTATCGGGATCCTTGATTGCTCTGATCCATAGTAAAGCTTCACCTTCGGGAATTGGGAATTTTAAACAAGGAAACACCGGCTGTGTTTGTGTGGCTAAAGGCAGACGCAATACACCGCTTCCCACCTCCATCTTTCTATTTTGACTTCTCCATTATTAATTGAACAAATTGCAAAAGATTCAGCAACACAGATGTCCAGAATACTGTGTACCTATGCGATGGCCTAAAATGGCCGTATTGGCATGTGTTGCAATGTTAATAGTTCATCATTGATATGTAAAATATCAGACTGCGTGGTCGGTAGTAGTGGGTTTCAGTAGGCCTTTAAACAAGTTGAACAATGTGTTTGGGTCTTACCAATTAGTGGTCAATTGTACGGAATATGTACTGTGCTGTGCAATCTACTAATAAAAGTTTCAATCAATCTAAAAAAAGCTTATGTTAGTGTGGTGGGCGTGGCCTGCGGACCTGCAGCAAATCGGGGTGTGTCAGAACCGGCTTCGAGATTAGCGACAGGTGCGTAGATAACACAGCTGAGAGTGTTTGTCTAATCACCTGTCGCTCTGTTAAAGGCAGCAGTCGGGAAGGAGAGAGGGAGTTGTTGATGGCAGCGAGAGTGAGAGCAGAGACGGAAGAAACACTATTCGTGTGCTAATTGGCGAGATTGACAGACATTTGCTGAAAAGCATAAAAAGAACATTTATTGAAATATAAAACATCATTCACAAATGTGACCAGGGCTGTCATGTCCGTCATTGGTGGTCCAAGGGACCGTGAGGTGCAAGACTTCCACGGTTACCATTAGTGGTATGAAAGAACATACCATATTTTTCGGTCTATAAGGCGCACTTAAAATCCTTTCATTTTCTCAAAACTCGACAGTGCGCCTTATAACCCGGTGCGCCTAATGCACGGAATCATTTTGGTTGTGCTTACCGACCTCGAAGCTATTTTATTTGGTACATTGGTGAAATGCTAAGTGTGACCGGTAGATGGCAGTCACACATAAGAGAAATGTGTAGACTGCAATATGACTCAAGTAAAGAACACCAAAATGTTATATGTTCCATTGAAAATATAGACAATTACACACGGCGTCCAACATTTTTTTAGTACGGCTTTAGTAAGCTATAAAGCCGCACCGCTTGATGGATTTTACTTTGCTTTAACATACGAGTATTACTGTATTATGGTGTGTGTATAAGCTAGGACATATTATCTGGCGTTTAGTTTCACAATATTATGCAAAAGAGACTTTTCTTACCTTCTGGTACTTGCTGATCTGTATTTTGGTTCTCCATTAGTCCTGAAAATTTGCGCGCATCCGCCTTTATAGTCTGTGTGGGAACCATAGTCGATAATTTTCTTCTTTTTCTCTATTTTCTTGTTATGTGACATTCATCCTCCACTGTTGCCATTTCTAATATAAAGTAATGTTAAGTTCTTACTTATATCCGTCAGTAAACTCGCCATTAAAGCGCTAAAACATACCGGTGTAGTGAGGTTACATTATTCGCCCAAGTTATTAGAGAGTTCCCATCGGACGGTTTTTCAAAGGATATATTTTCTGCCTTGTGAGCCACGGATAAGGAGACTTTGATGTTAAAGGTCTAAAAGCAGACCGGATTGAAAATCATAATGGGCCGTATTTTGCCCAGGTCTGTTCGAGGCTTACCCAGTAGCCTATGCATCTATGATTTTAGGGTCACCCCTTTACTTTGATACCAAGATCCTCCTCATCCTCTCATAGATGCAGACAACAATTTTTTTCAGAAAAACGTTTCGGATGTTTACGCTCTGTATCTACTAGGGTTCTACGGTATACCAGTATTAGTGTAGTACCTCGATACTAATGAAAAATATTCAGTACTATACCGCCGCTAAAAAGTACTGGTAGCTACTTCTAAATGACTAATCCTCATCTCCATGGCGACAAATAAAGTACGTTTCTTACAAGTATCATCCCTGTAGGACGAGGAATAGCTAAACACCGGAGCTCACCGGCATCAAAATGTAAACAAACGCCATTGGTGGATCCAGACCTAACATCCACTGTAATGATACCGAGTACAGGCACGTATCTAGTTGATACTACTATGATTACGTCAATATTTTTCATTATCCTTCGTTTTTTTCAAATGTATATTATGTTTTCAAACTAAGGAAATACGTCCCTGGACACATGAAGACTTTGAATTTGACCGATGTATGATCCTGGAACTATTTGATACCCAAATTTGTGGTATCATCCAAAACTAATGTAAAGCGTCCAGAAACAGAAGAATAAGTGATTATTACATTTTAACAGAAGTGTAGATAGAACATGTTAAAAGGGAAAGTAAGCAGATATTAACAGAATGATAAATGTTCTACCACTTGTCCTTTATAGTTTGGACAAAATAAAAGACTGATAAATGACACAATATGTTACTGCATATGTCAGCAGCTAAATTAGTAGCCTTTGTTTGCTTACTTACTAATAAAAGACAAGTTCAGGGGTCACCAACGCGGTGCCCGCGGGCACCAGGTAGCCCGTAAGGACCAGATGAGTCACCCACTGGCCTGTTCTAAAAATAGCTCAAATATCAGCACTTACCAGTGAGCTGCCTCTATTTTTTTAAATTGTATTTATTTACCAGCAAGCTGGTCTCGCTTTGCTCGACATTTTTAATTCCAAGAGAGACAAAACTCAAATAAAATTTGAAAATCGAGGAAAATATTTTAAAGACTTGGTCTTCACTTGTTTAAATAAATTCATTAATTTTTTTACTTTGCTTCTTATAACTTTCAGAAAGACAATTTTAGAGAAAAGATACAACCTTAAAAATGATTTTAGAACTTTTAAACACATATACCTTTTTACCTTTTAAATTCCATCCCCTTCTTTCATGACAATTTAAATCAATGTTCAGGTATTTTTTTTTTTTATTGTAAAGAATAAAAAATACATTTTGATTTAATTCTTCATTTTAGCTTATGTTTTTTCGACGAAGAATATTTGTGAAATATTTCTTAAAATGTATTATGATTAAAATGAATAAAAATATTCTGGCAAATCTAGAAAATCCGTAGAATCAAATTTAAATCTTATTTCAAAGTCTTTTGAATTTAAAAAAAAAAATTTGTTCCGGAAAATCTCGAAAAAATAAAGATTTGTCTTTGTTAGAAATATAGCTTGGTCCAATTTGTTATATATTCTAACACAGTGCAGATTTGGATTTTAACCTATTTAAAACATGTCATCAAAATTCTAAAATTAATCTTAATCAGGAAAAATTACTAATGATGTTCCATAAATTCTTTTTTAAATTTTTTCCAAAAGATTCGAATTAGCTAGTTTTTCTCTTCATTTTTTTAGGTTGAATTTTGAAGTTTAAAGAGTCGAAATTGAAGATAAACTGTTTCAAAATTGAACAATTTTTTTTCGTGTTTTCTCCTCTTTTAAACCGTTCAATTAAGTGTTTTTTTCCATCATTTATTCTCTACAAAAAACTTTCGTAAAAGGAAAAAAAATGTACGACGGAATGACAGACAGAAATACCCATTTTTTTATACATATACATTTATTTATTAAAGGTAAATTGAGCAAATTGGCTATTTCTGGCAAATTATTTAAGTCTGTATCAAACTGGTAGCCCTTCGCATTAATCAGTACCCAAGAAGTAACTCTTGGTTTCAAAAAGGTTGGTGACCACTGGTCTAGTATGTACACTACTTTATTTAAGGACAAACTTGCAATAAGAAACATATGTTTAATGTACCGTAAGATTTTTTTTTTTGTTAAAATAATGCCAATAATGCAATTTTTTGTGGTCCCTTTTATTTAAAAAAGTACCGAAAAAGCATCGAAATACATTTTGTTACCGTTACCAAAATGGTCTAATACTACTTTCTACCTATGTCAGACCATATCTATCAATCAATTAATTACAGTTGATCTATATAGCACTTTTTACAGAGCAGAATGACATTCCCTGATCTGAACCCGCATCCGGGTAGGGAACAACAAAATAAACATTTAGGTGAGATAAAAAGCAGACAAAGGTGAAAGACCACGATGCAAGACAGGTAAATATCAGATAAGCCGAGCCCTGCCACGAAAATGTACAATAACACAACTATTACCTAACGGAGCCACGAGCTGCTCTATGTTTTTAGCAGGGTGGTGAGTGCGCAGATCCAACGGGTGCACCAGTAAGGAATAATTGAATCCATTGATTTCTGTGCTCTCTGAGTAACCTTACTGTTTGCCTCGCCGCACTAAATGAGATAACGCCACCTGGAGTCCTGATGTACTATGCATCTTTCTGGTAACTACTGCCATCAGCCTCCTAGCCCACACAGGTAATGATTGTAATGCTTTCCAAATAGCTTGCAGTGAACATGAGCACTCTGCAGGATAGCTCCACTTTCTGTATTCACACACACACACACACACACACACACATTTTTGTATTTTTTACCTTCCCGAGACCCTCCGAAAAATGCCTACCTCTTTCACCATTTCTGCATATATAAATATTTGTATTTACAACATTAATAATCAGAATCAGAAACGATATATACATACTATATAAATGTGAAAATCTTGTTGTGAAAAATGAGTTGGAGTTTCACGATAAAAAGGTCACAATTTTGGCAGTATTATAATAAAAGTTGTAATTGTACTCAACACAAGTCAACATTTTACGAGAAAAACTGAACATTTGTGCAATATTATGATAAACATTGGAATTTTACTCAATAACAGTCGCAGTTTTTTCAAGAAAAAGCTTTAAATGTCAGCAATTTTATGAAAAGTGTCGTAATTTTACTCGACAAAAGTCAAAATGTTTTAAGAAAACTTAAAAATGTTGGCAATATTATGATTATAATTTGAATTTTACTTGGCAAAATTATGACAAAAGTCATAATTTTACTCAAAACATTTCACTATTTTCCAAGAACAACAAACATTTTTTACAATATTCCGATAAAGTCCGATTTTTATATGTCAAATGTCGCCATTTTGCTTTAAAAAGTAAGAATTTTACATTAAAGTAATGTAATAATCGTGAAACATAATTCACATAACACAGAATAGGTAATACGTTTAAAATGTTGGCAATTTTATGAAAAGAGTCGTAATTTTATTCGACACAATTCACAATTTTATATCAACTTAAAAATGTTGGCAATATTAAAATAACAATCGGAATTTTATTCGGCAAAAATTTGACAAAAGTCATCATTTTACTCAAAAAATTTCACTATTTTAAAGGAACAACAAAAAAATGTACAATATTGTGATAAAAGTCAGAATTTTATATGACAGATGTCACAATTTTGCATTAATAAGTAATCATTTTACATAATAAAAGTAATGTAATAATCGTGAAACATAAAACCCATAAAACAGAATAGGTAATAAGCTTAACACGTTGGCAATTTTATGAAGAGTCATCATTTTACTCGACAAAAGTCACAATGTTTTAAGATAACTTAAAAATCTTGGCAATATTATAATGATACTTGGAATTTTACTTGGCAAAATAAGGACAAAAGTAATAATTTTACTCAAAACATTTCACTATTTTACAAGAACAACAAACATTTTTTACAATATTCCGATAAAGTCAGAATTTTATATGTCAAATGTCACCATTTTGCTTTAAAAAGTAAGAGATTTACATAAAAGTAATGTAATAATCGTGAAACATAATACACATAACACAGAATAGGTAATACGTTTAAAATGTTGGCAATTTTATGAAAAGGGTCGTAATTTTACTCGACACAATTCAAAATTTTATATGAACTTAAAAATGTTGGCAATATTATAATAATAATCAGAATTTTACTTGGCAAAAATTTGACAAAAGTCATAATTTTACTCAAACAATTTCACTATTTTACAAGAACAACAAAAACAATTACAATACTGTGATAAAAGTCCGAATTTTATATGACAGATGTCACGATTTTGCATTAAAAAGTAATAATTTTACATAATAAAAGTAATGTAGTAATCGTGAAACATAAAACCCATACAACAGAATAGGTAATAAGCTTAACACGTTGGCAATTTTATGAAGAGTCATAATTTTACTCGAAAAAAGTCACAATTTGATAAGAAAACTTAAAAATGTTGGCAATATTATAATAATAATTGGAATTTTACTTGGCAAAATTATGACAAAAGTCATAATTTTACTCAAAAAAATTCACTATTTTACAAGAATAACAACAAAAATTACAATATTGTGATAGAAGTCAGAATTTTATATGACAAATGTCACGATTTTGCATTAAAAAGTAATAATTTTACATAATAAAAGTAATGTAATAATCGTGAAACATGATACACATAAAACAGAATAAGTAATAAGCCTAAAATGTTGGCAATTTTATGAAAAGAGTCGTAATTTTACTCGACACAATTCACAATTTAATATGAACTTAAAAATGTTTGCAATATTATAATAATAATCGGAATTTTACTTGGCATAAAATTTGACGAAAATCATAATTTTACTCAAAAAATGTCACTATTTTACAAGAACAACAAAAAATTACAATATTGTGATAAAAGTCAGAATTTTATATGACAGATGTCACAATTTTACATTAGAAAGTAATACTTTTACATACTACAAGTAATGTAATAATCGTGAAACATAAAACCAAAATAACAGAATAGGTAGTAATACGTTGGCAATTTTATGAAGATTCATAATTTTACTCGACAAAAGTCACAATTTGATAAGAAAACTTAAAAATGTTGGCAATATTATAATAATGATTGGAATTTTACTTGGCAAAAATTTGACAAAAGTCATCATTTTACTCAAAAAATGTCACTATTTTAAAAGAACAACATCAAAAAAATTACAATATTGTGATAAAAGTCAGAATTTTATATGACAGATGTCACGATTTCGCATTAAAAAGTAACACTTTTACATAATAAAAGTAATGTAATAATCGTGAAACATAATACACATAACACAGAATAGGTAATAAGCCTAAAATGTTGGCAATTTTATGAAAAGAGTCAATTTTACTCGATACAAGTCACAATTTTATATGAACTTAAAAAGGTTGGCAATATTATAATAATAATCAGAATTTTACTTGGCAAAAATTTGACAAAAGTCATCATTTTACTCAAAAAATGTCACTATTTTACAAGAACAACAACAAAAATTACAATATTGTGATAAAAGTCAGAATTTTATATGACAGATGTCACAATTTTACATTAGAAAGTAATAATTTTACATAATACAAGTAATGTAATAATCGTGAAACATAAAACCCAAATAACAGAATAGGAAATAAGCTTAACACGTTGGCAATTTTATGAAGAGTCATAATTTTACTCAACAAAAGTCACAATTTGATAAGAAAACTTAAAAATGTTGGCAATATAATAATGATTGGAATTTTACTTGGCAAAAATTTGACAAAAGTCATCATTTTACTCAAAAAATTTCACTATTTTAAAAGAACAACATCAAAAAAATTACAATATTGTGATAAAAGTCAGAATTTTATATGACAGATATCACGATTTCGCATTAAAAAGTAATAATTTTAAATAATAAAAGTAATGTAATAATCATGAAACATAAAACCCATGTAACGGTAAGGGACTTCGTGGCGCAGTGGCAGAGTGGCCATGCGCAACCCAAGGGTCCTTGGTTCAATCCCCACCTAGTACCAACCTCGTCACGTCCGTTGTGTCCTGAGCAAGACATTTCACCCTTGCTCCTGATGGGTGCTGGTTAGCGCCTTGCATGGCAGCTCCCTCCACCAGTGTGTGAATGTGTGTGTGAATGGGTGAATGTGGAAGTAGTGTCAAAGCGCTTTGAGTACCTTGAAGGTAGAAAAGCGCTATACAAGTACAACCCATTTATAACAGAATAGGTAATAAGCTTAACACGTTGGCAATTTTATGAAGAGTCATAATTTTACTGGACAAAAGTCACAATTTTATAAGAAATCTTAAAAATGTTGGCAATATTTGAACAATAATCTGAATTTTACTCCAAAAATGTCACTATTTTACAAAAACATTTTCAATATTGTGATAAAAGTCAAAAATACATATGAAAATGTCACAATTTTTGCATTAAAATTTAATGATTTTACATTAAAAACATTTTTTCACAAGAAAATATTGCAATATTACAGAAAAGAATATAAGAAATTGTTCCCAATTTGTAATTATTTTTTAATCGTATTTATTTCAAGTAAATACATTATGTCTGTATATTCATATTTATTTATTTTCATACATTTTTGCAAAGGGAGGCGCATTTCAATTCCTCACACACACTTGTTATTGCATATGTTGGCCAGAGGGGGAGCACTTCAATTATTTTAAACACACTTGTTATTTCATATCTTGACCAGAGGGGGAGCACTTTTAAAACCGACACACAATTGGAAAAATCTCCAATTTTTTGGGACCGCCCTATTTTTGATAGTTTTCACCACCAGTTGTGCAAATGAGACATTTTCTATTATCTGCAATGGGTTTCCGTATTGGGACCATGATTTATGTCCTAACTTGTTCACCGGTCCTCATATGGAAGGTACTTTTCCTTGTGGATGTCTCAAGAAGGGTAAAAATACAAGAACACACACACACACACACACACACACACACACACACACACAAACGAGGTTGCCCACGGTTCTTATTATAGTCAATCGGACGGGGCTTGAAATTGACTGTCAGGCTCAGTCACAGTCGTCTGTCATGGAAGCAATTGTTTTTTTTTTTACAATCAAGATGTTGCTCACGAGCACTCAGTGGGTTCAAGAATCCAAGATGAAAACTTCGGCCGGTGGGATAAATCTTTGTTATGATGATACAAAAAGATGAATGAACCATACAGCTTTCCATGTTACATCTTCCCCTGTGTTCTCTGACATTTTCTTCCTTTCCATCTTGTATTTACACACCTTAAAGCATTTGCTATAACAATGTGACTGAAAATTGAGCTGCATTTTTTTCCAATGAAATAAACCGCTGTTCTAAATGTGTCCACTGGATGTCGCAATAGCAATTCAAGTGTAACCCACGTCACACTGTTTAAAGACGACGTGTCAGCTGACTTTAAGCGCCCACTCAACCGATAAAATAACGAAATGCTAAGATGCAAGGACTTAAGTCAACTTGACCATCTTCTTTTTAGTTAGAGTTCCGTGCAGGGCTTGCGATTTAGTTGAATGCCTGACGTGCACCCTGAACTCCATTGTAAAAATTTGTTTTGTGTGTTTTATATTATTCTAAATGTTCACATTAGTTAAGTTTGTAGTTATGTTAGCTTGTTTGTGGGCATGGTGTCATTAGAGTGTCCGCCCTGAGATAGGTAGGTCGTGAGTTCAAATCCCGGCCGAGTCATACCAGACTATAACAATGGGGCCCGTTACCTCCCTGCTTGGCACTCAGCATCAAGGGTTGGAATTGGGGGTTAAATCACCAAAAATTATTCCCGGGAGCATCCACCGCTGCTGCTCACTGCTCCCCTCACCTCACAGGGGGTGGAACAAGGAGATGGGTCAGATGCAGAGGACACATTTCACCACACCTAGTGTGTGTGTAACAATCATGGGTACTTTAACTTAAACTACAATATTTTGTTTATGTATATGAATGTGTTGTGGCAGTTGCGGTTTCCACCAATGCGGCGGTTTTGGGAAACAATCTATTGCTCTTCCAAACGTTTTTAATGAACTGGCAACATGAGAATCCTTGGACTCTTGAAGCTACGGCCATCTTCATTATGCAGTTGAATAGTCCTGCATTGGTCTATTGCTTTGTCAGATTATCTTCGACATATCGGTGTTTCCCCTCAGAATATTTGTTAGTTAAGGAGGTATCTCTCCAGGGGGAAGGGGGGCGTCAGACGGTGAAGGGGCCGGGTGCTGGGTGGGTGTTACGGGACAGTGTTATTTGGCCTGCCGCCACCATCACGTCTCCATCTCATCTGAATACCACTGCTGATTGGCTGTGTGGGTGGGACAGTGATGGGTGCTGCAGAGACATATTGACAGAGGCAGAGCTAGTACGAAGCGTAGTAGCTTGTTTAGACTTTAGTTTAGCACCAAATTAAAATGTAAAGTCAAATACAAATAAGGCAACAAGAGAAGTATCCTACATTTCATCTTTGTAAAGTAAATCTGAACAGCCGGTGTGGGCTTCTTCATCAACTATATCAGTGGTCCCCAAACTACGGCCCGCATCCGGCCCGCCAGCGTTCGAGATCTCAAGTTTGAAAATTGAAAAAATATATATATATTTTTTTTTTACATATTATTATTATTATTTTTTTAATCTGTCCTTTCTAATCCATTTAATATTGTTTGTTGCTTGTTACTCTCAGAGTCTCTTAGCCGCTCAGGCAAATCACATTGTCTAAAAATGCATATTCCAATCGATGAGGTGATATCATATGTATATATATATCTATATATATATATATATATATAGATATATATACACACATATATATATATATCTATACACACACAAATATATATGTATATCTATATATATATATATATATATACATATATATATGTATATATGTATATATATATATATATCCATCCATCCCATCCATTTTCTACCGCTTATTCCCTTTTGGGATCGCAGGGGGCGCTGGCGCCTATCTCAGCTACAATCGGGCGGAAGGCGGGGTACACCCTGGACAAGTCGCTACCTCATCGCAGGGCCAACACAGATAGACAAACAACTCTCACACTCAAATTCACACACTAGGGCCAATTTAGTGTTGCCAATCAACCTATCCCCAGGTGCATGTCTTTGGAAGTGGGAGGAAGCCGGAGTACCCGGAGGGAACCCACACATTCACGGGGAGAACATGAAAACTCCACAACGAAAGATCCCGAGCCTGGATTTGAACCCAGGACTGCAGGAACTTCGTATTGTGAGGCAGACGCACTAACCCCTCTGCCACCGTGAAGCCCCTTATATATATATATATATATATATATATATATATATATATATATATATATATATATATATATATATATATATATATGCATATATGTGTATATATATATGTATACATATGCATATATGTGTATATATATATGTATACATATGCATATATGTATATATATATATATATATGCATATATGTATATATATATATATACATATGCATATATGTATATATATATATGTATATATATACATATATAGATATATATATATTTTTTTAAGACTAGTTTAGGTGGTGGCTCTTTGTTGTTAAGGCGGCCGCCTTAAAGGCCTACTGAAACCCACTACTACCCACCACACAGTCTGATAGTTTATATATCAATGATGAAATATTAACATTGCAACACATGCCAATACGGCCTTTTTAGTTTACTAAATTGCAATTCTAAATTTCGCGCCGAAGTATCCTACTGAAACGTTGCGGTAATATTACGCGTGCGCGTGTTGTCACGCCTTGTAGAGGACATTTTGTTCCAGCATCATTCCTAGCTATAAGTCGTCTGTTTTCATCGCAAAATTCCACAGTATTCTGGACTTCTGTGTTGCTGAATCTTTTGCAATTTGTTCAATGAATAATGGAGACGTCAAAGAAGAAAGCTGTAGGTGGGAAGCGGTGTATTGCGGCCGCCTTTAGCAACACAAACACAGCCGGTGTTTCATTGTTTACATTCCCGAAAGATGACGGTCAAGCTTTCCTATGGAACAGAGCGGTCAAGCGAACACGGTTGGTTTGGACCACACACACAAAGTACAGTGTATTATGCAGCGATTATTTCGAAAGATCGTGTTTCGAAGTGGGTCCCTTGCGAAGGGCAGGGATGGGCATCGCCACCACCCGTCGACTGGTGCTGAAGAAAGGTGCGGGACCAACCTTCAGGTTTTACAGATAGGACCATATAATCTCACTAAAACACTAGTAACACAATAAGCAGATTAGGGGTTTTCCAGAATGATCCTAGTAAATGTGTCCAATAACATCTGAATTGCTCCCACTGTATAGTCTTTTTATTTTGTATTTTTTTGTCTAGTCCTTCACTCTCACTTTCCTCATCCGCAAATCTTTCATCCTCGCTCAAATTAATGGGCAAATCGTCGCTTTCTCGGTCCGAATCGCTCTCGCTGCTGGTGGCCATGATTGTAAACAATGTTCAGATGTGAGGAGCTCCACAACCCGTGACGTCACTCGTACATCGTCTGCTACTTCCGGTACAGGCAAGGCTTTTTTATTAGCCACCAAAAGTTGCGAACCTTATCGTCAATGTTCTCTACTAAATCCTTTCAGCAAAAATATGGCAATATCGCAAAATGATCAAGTATGACACATAGAATGGACCTGCTATCCCCGTTTAAATAAGAAAATCTCATTTCAGTAGGCCTTTAACACCTAAGCGCTGTGGGAAACCCTGCATATGCCCGTCTCAGACTGTTCACTTATTCATTTGCCCCATTTGTAGTTTGAATTGTTTTGTTTTGTGTATTCTGATTTTAGTGGACATTTTTAGAGTTCTGCGGGGATATCTTTGATATGAAGTGGTTACCGCGGGGGTTAAAAATGGGCAAAATTGAAAAATTAGGCATTCCATAAGACCTGCAAGAACTCTGTTTTGTTACAATATTTAACTAATTCAAAAGTGGAAAAAGGGTGGAAGGCCATCTCCAGGTTGGGGAGGAGACCCTGCCCCAAGTGGAGGAGTTCAAGTACCTAGGAGTTTTGTTCACGAGTGGGGGAAGAGGGGATCGTGAGATCGACAGGCGGATCGGTGCGGCGTCTTCAGTAATGCGGACGTTGTACCGATCCGTTGTGGTGAAGAAGGAGCTGAGCCGGAAGGCAAAGCTCTCAATTTACCGGTCGATTTACGTTCCCATCCTCACCTATGGTCATGAGCTTTGGGTCATGACCGAAAGGATAAGATCACGGGTACAAGCGGCCGAAATGAGTTTCCTCCGCCGTGTGGCGGGGCTCTCCCTTAGAGATAGGGTGAGAAGCTCTGTCATCCGGGAGGAACTCAAAGTAGAGCCGCTGCTCCTTCACATCGAGAGGAGCCAGATGAGGTGGTTCGGGCATCTGGTCAGGATGCCACCCGAACGCCTCCCTAGGGAGGTGTTTAGGGCACGTCCAACCGGTAGGAGGCCACGGGGAAGACCAAGGACACGTTGGGAAGACTATGTCTCCCGGCTGGCCTGGGAACGCCTCGGGATCCCCCGGGAAGAGCTAGACGAAGTGGCTGGGGAGAGGGAAGTCTGGGTTTCCCTGCTTAGGTTGTTGCCCCCGCGACCCGACCTCGGATAAGCGGAAGAAGATGGATGGATGGATGGAAAAGTGGAAAAAGTCAAATATTTTTTTTTTTTTTTACTGTTAGATTCTTAAAATATTACAAATTCTATGCTTTTAATGCATGGAAATATTTCAGCAGGCAAATGAGAAGCTACATAAAAACATACATATAAATCCCCATCCGATGCCATTTTGTCGTCTGGCTTCCTTCCCCTGCCTGATCGGCTGTGTGCAGATTGATGTGTCCTCTATCAAATAATAGCCGTGGCCTTTACTGCGGCGCGGCGGAGTGGATATCAGATGCTCCATCTGCGCTGCACTGCAGCCCTCTTGGTGAAGTCACTATGATTGTCTTGGGTTAGCATGATTGGCACCATGCCCGAGCCGCAGCGTGTCACACTCCGACCCGCCGGGATCAAAGCTCTATTAGCGTCATCATGTCAGATTAAGAGCCAGTTACCCGGCATCACTTTTTGATGAGTTGAGAGAAAACGGGTGGTGTCGACTGCAGTTGTTTGAGCATGCGGAGATGGGAAGAATCCTGCTTTGATTCCAAGTTGCATGGTTGCAGCTTTTAGGAAACATAGGACGCATATAAATCGAGCTGAAAACAGGTGACAGTGCGGTTTAGGGATGGGTGATATGTCTATATTGCAATATATGAGATATATTACAATGTATAAAAATGGAATATAAAGGATAATAGGACCATTTCAAAACAGGAACCTAATTTAGCTGCTAACATATTACATGATTTCTGGTTACTTCTTGTTGTAAAGTATCTATTTACACAAATTCATTCCTTATATTTTTAGTATGACAATCCTAAAAGATAAAGAAAATAAAAAAATACAACTGTGGAAGGAAAGTTATTCAAAAGAAGGAACATCAATCCCCAACAAAACTTCTTCACACTGTTAACTAGCTGCACACGCAGGAATCTAGTAGTAAGGGTTAGGGCAGAGGTCACCAACCTTTTTGAAACCAAGAGCTACTTCTTGGGTACTGATTAATGCGAAGGGCTACCAGTTTGATACACACTTAAATAAATTGCCAAAAATGGCCAAATTGCTTAATTTACCTTTAATAAATAAATATATATATATTAAAAAATAGGTATTTGTTTGTCATTCCGTCGTACATTTTTTTTCCTTTTACGGAAGGTTTTTTGTAGAGATTAAATGATTGAAAAAAACACTTTATTGAATCATTTAAAAGAGGAGAAAACACGAAAAAAAAAACGAAAATTTAATTTTGAAACATAGTTTATCTTCAATTTCGACTCTTTCAATTTCAAAATTCAACCGAAAAAAATGAAGAGAAAAACTAGCTAATTCGAATCTTTTTGAAAAAAATTAAAAAAAATAATTTATGGAACATCATTAGTAATTTTTCCTGATTAAGTTAAATTTTTGAATTTTGATGACATGTTTTAAATAGGTTAAAATCCAATCTGCACTTTGTCATAATATATAACAAATTGGACCAAGCTATATTTCTAACAAAGACAAATCATTACTTCCAGAACAAAAATTAAAAAAAAATTCAAAAGACTTTTAAATAAGATTTAAATGTGATTCTACAGATTTTCTAGATTTGCCAGAATAATTTTTTTGAATTTCAATCATAATAAGTTTGAAGAAATATTTCAAAAATATTTTTCCTCGAAAAAACAGAAGCTAAAATTAATAATTTAATTAAAATGTATTTATTATTCTTTACAATAATTTAAAAAAACAACTTAAACATTTATTTAAATTGTCAGGAAAGAAGAGGAAGGAATTTAAAAGGTAAAAAGGTATACGTGTTTAAAAATCCTAAAATAATTTTTAAGGTTGTAATTTTTCTCTAAAATTGTCTTTCTGAAAGTTATAAGAAGCAAAGTAAAACAATAAATGGATTTATTCAAACAAGTGAGGACCAAGTCTTTCAAATATTTTCTTGGATTTTCAAATTCTATTTGAGTTATGTCTCTCTTAGAATTAAAAATGTCGAGCAAAGCGAGACCAGCTTGCTAGTAAAGAAATACAATTCAAAAAAATAGAGGCAGCTCACTGGTAAGTGCTGCTATTTGAGCTATTTTTAGAACAGGCCAGCGGACGACTCATCTGGTCCTTACGGGCTACCTGGTGCCCGCGGGCACCACTTTGGTGACCCCTGGGTTAGGGTATTTAAAAATAATACATGTATTGACAGTGCAGCGTGAAAGCCAATGTGTTTATTTTGTATTTCAGTAAAGTAAATCTCTTAGAAATATAACCTGCGAAGACAAAACATCGACATTCTGATTTTCGGCCCCCCGAGCTCTTGGACTCTTGAAGCTACGGCCATCTTCATTATGTTGCTTGAATACTTAACAACAATGTCATAAATACTGCGATATTTCAGTTTAGACTTGGACTTTGACTTCCTCTTCATTGTCATTCAAATTTGAATTTTACAGTACAGATAAGAATGAAACGTTGTTGCATTAGTTCATGGTAGTGCAGGATAAAAAAATCAATAAGGTGCAGATATAAATGAATAGATCACTGTACAGATAAATATATTGCACTTTTGCATATGCATCCACATTTATGGATGCATGTTGTGTTGTCTTTATATTTTTGGGGATAATTGAGGGGATTATTATGATGCGTTCAAGAGTCTTATGGCCTGAGGGAAAAAGCTGTTACAAAACCTGTAGGCTAAGGAAGCTGTGGAACCTCTTTCTAGAGTCGATAATATCGGACTGCTGATATTATAGGCCGATAAATGCTTTAAAATGTAATATCGGAAAATATCGGTATCGGTTTCAAAAAGTAAAATGTATGACTTATTAAAACGCCCCTGTACGGAGTGGTACACGGACGTAGGGAGAAGTACAGAGCCCCAATAAACCTTAAAAGCACTGTCTTTTCACACACATAAGTGAATGTAAATCATACTTGGTCAACAGCCATACAGGTCGCACTGAGGGTGGCCGTATAAACAACTTTAACACTGTTACAAATATGCACCACACTGTGAACCCACACCAAACAAGAATGAAAAACACAGTTTGTGAGAATATCCGCACCGTAACACAACAGAACAAATACCCCGAACCCCTGCCAGCACTACCTCTTCCGGGACGCTATAATATACACGTACCCCCCTTCCCACCTCAACCTCCTCATGCTCTCTCAGGGAGAGCCTGTCCCAAAATTGAGGCGAGTTAAAAAAAATAATGCACTTTGGGACTTCAATAATAAATATGGCAGTGCCATGTTGAAATTTTTTTTCCATAACTTGAGTTGATTTATTTTGGAAAACCTTGCTACATTGTTTAATGCATCCAGCGGGGCATCACAACACATTTAGACATAAGAATGTGGTAATTCCACGACTGTATATGTCATGTTCTGTGGTCTGGATTCTGTTTAGTTATGTTCTGTTTGTTTTTGACTCCATTAGTTTCTGTTTTTGCGCACCCTGGTTTGTTTTATTTTCCATGACAACTCATTTGTTTCACCTGCCTCATTTGTTTGAACTCACGTACCTGCTGTTAATCATGTCCCTATTATTTAAGCCTGTATTTGAGAGGTAGTCGACCTGGCAACATAACTCTAATGACATCATTCATCTCTTGCTCTGCCCATGTTGAACCTCTTCTGTTTGTTCGGTCCATGCCTTAGTGTTTTTGTTTCATGTTTATAGTTCTGCCTTAGTGTTAGTTTTGTTCCCTGTGTTTAGTTTTGTGTCTCCACTGTGAGCGCCTTATGTTTGTAGCCTTTGAGTTAAAATTAAAATCATGTATTTAATTTCAAGCCATGTCTGATCCAGTTCGTTTGCATTCTGGGAAAACAATCCACGCAGTAAACTGCATTGAAGTCCACGTTTTTACAGTATATATCGTATCGGTTGATATCGTAATCGGTAATTAAGAGTTGGACAATATCGTGATATCGGCAAAAAAGCCATTATTGGACATCTCTAGTTGAGACTGCTTTCTGTGATTTGGAATATTAAATGCAGTTCTAGTCGAGCAGGGTGTTCTTAACCCGATGATTGTATTTATCCCCTCATGGGGAATAAGATGGCAAAGTTGGGGGAATAAAGGTCCGGGCAGAAGGGAAAAACATATGTGAAGTGTGATGTAATAAGTGCACACAATGCCTCCAGGGAAATACCGTATGCGGAGGACATGTATGCATGCGTGAATTGAACACGGCGCTTTTTATCGGACGAACACATTAAACACATTGAACTGGAAGCATGGAGACACGATGAATGCATCTCATTTTAAAAGTACAGTAGTACCTTGTTTTCTTATATATATTTTTGTTTCAAAGGTCTGTTGAAAACTGAATGACAAGAAAACCCCCAAAATTGTTTTAATAAAAAAATCATATAAATCGTATTAATCAGTCCCAGAAAACAGAAAACATTCAGATTGTTTAAAAGAATAATTGCATGTTTACATGTACAATACCAATTAACACCAACTTATCAACCAACCAATTAACCTCTCCTTATTCACCCAACCAATTAACACCAACTTACTCACCCAACCAATTAACCCACACCTTATTCACCCAACCAATTAACCCATCCTTATTCACCCATCCAATTAACACCAACTTATTCACTCAACCAATTAACCCCTTTTATTCACCCAACCAATTAACCAATTAACACCAGCTTATTCACCCAACCAATTAACACCAACTTATTCACCCAACCAATTAACCCCTCCTTATTCACCCAAACAATTAACCCCTCCGTATTCACCCAAACAATTAACCCCTCCTTATTCACCCAACCAATTAACACCAACTAACTCACCCTACCAATTAACCACCAACGTGTTCAACCCAGCAATTAACACCAACTTATTTCCCCAACCAACTAACATCAACTTGTTCACCCAAACAATTAACACCAACTTACTCACCCAAACAATTAACACCAACCAACTCACCCAACCAATTAACCCCTCCTTATTCACCCAACCAATTAACACCACCTTATTCACCCAACCAATTAACCCCTCCTTATTCACCCAAAAAATTAACACCAACATATTCACCCAACCAATTGACACCAACTTATTCACCCAACCAATTAACACCAACTTGTTCACCCAACCAATTAACCCCTCCTTATTCACCCAACCAATTAACACCAAATAACTCACCCAACCAATTAACACCAACGTGTTCAACCCAGCAATTAACACCAACTTATTTCCCCAACCAACTAACACCAACTTGTTCACCCAACCAATTAACCCCTCCTTATTCACCCAACCAATTAACACCAACTTATTCACCCAACCAATTAACCCCTTCTTATTCACCCAAACAATTAACACCAACTTGTTCACCCAACCAATAAACCCCTCCTTATTCACCCAACCAATTAACACCAACTAACTCACCCAACCAATTAACCCTTCCTTATTCGCCCAACCAATTAACACCAACTTATTCACCCAACCTATTAACCCCTCCTTATTCACCCAAACAATTAACACCAACTTATTCACCCAACCAATTAACACCAAATTGTTCACCCAACCAATTAACCCCTCCTTATTCACCCAACCAATTAACACCAAAGTACTCACCCAACCAATTAACACCAACTTATTCACCCAACCAATTAACACCAACTTGTTCACCCAACCAATTAATCCCTCCTTATTCACCCAACCAATTAACACCAAAGTCCTCACCCAACCAATTAACACCAACTTATTCACCCAAGCAATTAACACCAACGTATTCACGCAACCAATTAACATCAACTAACTCACCCAACCAATTAACACAAACTTATTCACCCAACCAACTAATTAACACCAACGTATTCACCCAACCAATTAACACCAACTTGTTCACCCAACCAATTAACCCCTCCTTGTTCACCCAGCCAATTAACACCAACGTATTCACCCAACCAATTAACACCAACTTATTCACCCAACCAAATAACAACAACTTACTGACTCAACCAATTAACACTACCTTATTCACTGAACCTATTAACTTATTCCTGCAACCCCAAAAAGGAACAAGCGGTAAAAAATGGATGGATGGATGCAGAAAACCATGTGAAATTAATATTAATAGTTATGGCTTGAGGTTATTTCAAACAGGCATACAATTACAACATGATTAGACTTAGACTTAGACAATCTTTAATGATCCACAAGGGAAATTGTTCAATACAGTAGCTCAGTTACAGATGATGGAAAAGATGGAAAGGACAATGCAGGTATAAAATAGACTAAAAGCGAAATAAAATATTTTCCTAATACAAAACCCGTTTTCATATGAGTTGGGAAGTTGTGTTGGATGTAAATATAAACGGAATACAATGATTTGCAAATCATTTTCAACCCATATTCAGTTGAATGCACTACAAAGACAACGTATTTGATGTTCAAACTGATAAACAATTTTTCTTTCCAAATAATTAATTAACTTTAGAATTTGAGGCCAGAAACACATGACAAAGAAGTTGGGAAAGGTGGCAATAGATACTGATAAAGTTGAAGAATGCTCATCAAACACTTATTTGGAACATCCCACAGGTGTGCAGACTAATTGGGAACAGGTGGGTGCCATGATTGGGTATAAAAACAGCTTCGCAAAAAATGCTCAGTCTTTCACAAGAAAGGATGGGGCGAGGTACACCCCTTTGTCCACAACTGCGTGAGCAAATAGTCAAACAGTTTAAGAACAACGTTTCTCAAAGTGCAATTACAAGAAATTTAGATATTTTGACATCTACAGTCCATAATATCATTAAAGGTTCAGAGAATCTGGAGAAATCACTCCACGTAAGCGGCATGGCCGGAAACCAACATTGAATGACCGTGACCTTCGATCCCTCAGATGGCACTGTATCAAAAACCGACATTAATCTCTAAAGGATATCACCACATGGGCTCAGGAACACTTCAGAAAACCACTGTCACTAAATACAGTTTGTCGCTACATCTGTAAGTGCAAGTTAAAGCTCTACTATGCAAAGCGAAAGCCATTTATCAACAACATCCAGAAACGCCGCCGGCTTCTCTGGGCCGAGATCATCTAAGATGGACTGATGCAAAGTGGAAAAGTGTTCTGTGGTCTGACGAGTCCACATTTCAAATTGTTTTTGGAAATATTCAACATCGTGTCTTCCGGACCAAAATGGAAGCGAACCATCCAGACTCTTGTCGACGCAAAGTTCAAAAGCCAGCATCTGTGATGGTATGGGGGTGCATTAGTGCCCAAGGGATGGGTAACTTACACATCTGTGAAGGCACCATTAATGCTGAAAGGTACATACAGGTTTTTGAACAACATATGCTACCATCCAAGCGCTGTCTTTTTCATGGACGCCCCTGCTTATTTCAGCAAGACAATGCAAAGCCACATTCAGCACGTGTTACAACAGAGTGGCTTCGTAAAAAAAAGTGTGCGAGTGCTTTCTTGGCACGCCTGCAGTCCAGACCTGTCTCCCATCGAAAAAATGTATGGCGCATTATGAAGCGTAAAATATGACAGCGGAGACCCCGGACTGTTGAACGACTGAAGCTCTACATAAAACAAGAATGGGAAAGAATTCCACTTTCAAAGCTTCAACAATTAGTTTCCTCTGTTCCCAAACGTTTATTGAGTGTTGTTAAAAGAAAAGGTGATGTAACACAGTGGTGAACATGCCCTTTCCCAACTACTTTGGCACGTGTTGCAGCCATGAAATTCTGAGTTAATTATGATTTGCAAAAATAAAATAAAGTTTATGAGTTTGAACATCAAATATCTCGTATTTGTAGTGCATTCAACTGAATATGGGTTGAAAATGATTCGCAAATCATTGTATTCTGTTTATATTTACATCTAACACAATTTCCCAACTCTTTTGGAAACGGGGTTTGTATATTTAGTATATTTCATTTTTGGTATATATTAATTTAATGATATAATTGCTCTAGTAGTATTTTATTCATCCTGCTGTGTTAAATTGTAAATGTGACACCGCTTTGCATAATTGTTGAATTAATTTTATGTCTGTGCAGCAATTTGGCCAACTGGGGTTGTTTTTAAATATGCTATATAAATAGTTGAACTGAACTGAAAGCGCATGAGTGGAAGCAATTATAAGTGAATGAATGAATTACATTTTTATATAGCGCTTTTCTCTAGTGACTCAAAGCGCTTTTATATAGTGAAACCCAATATCTAAGTTACATTTAAACCAGCGTGGGTGGCACCGGGAGCAGGTGGGTAAAGTGTCTTGCCCAAGGACACAACGGCAGTGACTAAGATGGCGGAAGCGGGTATCGAACCCGGAACCCTCAAGTTGCTGGCACGGCCACTCTACCAACCGAGCTATACCGCCCGAACGCAATAAGAGTTATTGAGTTCGGTTGTGATGACACTCGTGTGGCATCGAGTATTTAATCCTTTGCTACTCCGCCTAAATGTTGTCATGATTTGAATGTTGTATTCATTTTAGAGTCGCTCATAATAATGCGAGCTAATAATCTACTATGTCGTACCAGCAGCAACACGACTTCACTACAATATACTACATTTCATGAATGATTAGACAGCTAATCCACTTTTGAAATTTACATTAGCGTCACGATCGGCTTAGCCGGAGTCGGACACCAATGCAGAGCAGGAAAAATACATATGAATAAGAAGCAAAATATAACTTATAAATGAGTGAGGACAAAATAACTAAGGAATTACAGCACACTTAAAATGTGAAGAATTAACAATAAACACAGCCCGGCATTGAGCCACAGGGAACGAGGAGCGTGTGTGGAGCCAAAGCAAAGGAGATGTACACGACTGGAAGGGTGAACCATCAGGAAATCTACTTGCGCCGAGTGAAGGGACTGGAGAGCTTAAGTAATCAGGAAGAAATGCGTTTTGGGTGTGCAGGCCTGAAACCAGTCACGGCAACATAAAGAATATAGGCGGCAACCGAGCCGCTCGGTCATAACATTTAGCCATATTTAGAACGTAGTTATTCTCTTTTAGAATCACTCGTCATACGAGCTCGCTATCGCAGCTGTAACGAGAAAACAACAAGGTCATAAAAGCCAGAAACAGACTTCACTACAATTTACTGCATTTCATAAATGATTAGACAACAAATGTATTTTCAAAAAATCTACATCAGCCATGTTTTTAATGTTGTTTTTATTGTAAAATCACTCGTGCTAAGAGCTAGCTAACACAGCTGTTGCTAGTAATTGTTATGTCAGACTAGCAGCAAACTTTACTACAATATACTACATTTCATGAATGATTAGACAACAAATCTGTCTTCATATTCTAGAGTGGCCATGTTTTGATTATTGTTTTTATCTTAAAATCGCTCGTCCTAAGGCTAGCTAACGCAGCTGTCGCTAGTAATTACGATGTCAGACTAGCAGCAAACAGACTTTACTACAATTTACTGCATTTCATGAATGATTAGACAACGAATCTGTCTTCATAATCTGGAGTAGCCATGTTTTTTGAATGTCGTTTTTATCTTAAAATCGCTCGCCCGAAGAGCTAGCTAATGCAGCTGTCGCTGTGACGGTTAGCTGGCATCCCGGTGCGGGTTCGTTCTCTACAAGGATGCAGTCGGATTGGACACAGCGTGAAGGTAAGAAATATTTACACTAACAAAACAGACTAAGAACAGAAACACTTGCACAAGGCACTAAAGGCAAAACGAACAGAACTAGCATGGGAGCTAAAAAGAACTAAATGCGCTAGAATGTGAGCTAGGGAACAAACAAAGCAAAGCGCGGAAGCTAACGAGTACAAAAACAATTATTTACCACAATCGGGAATCAGCGTCGTCACCTGTGGCATGGAACAGAAACTACTAGGATGCGATAGCGAATGAACAGAAAGGGCAGGCTTAAATAGGGTGATATTCCCGAGGCAGGTGCGTGTAAAAAACAAGAAACAGGTGATACCAATGCGTGACAATGGCAACGGAAACAAACAATAAGTGCCACTAGGAACTAAGGAAGACAAATACCAAACAGGATGTGATACAAAAACAGAACAAAACCAAAATGACATGATCCGAGCAGCAGATAACGACAGTCGCTAGTAATTACGATGTCGGACTAGCAGCAAACAGACTTTACGACAATTTACTGCATTTCATGAATGATTAGACAACAAATCTGTCTTCATAATCTAGAGTAGCCATGTTTTTAAATGTTGTTTTTATCTTAAAATCGCTCGTTCTAAGAGCTAGCTAACGCAGTTGTAGCTAGTAATTACGATGTCGAACTAGCAGCAAACAGACTTTACGACAATTTACTGCATTTCATGAATGATTAGACAACAAATCTATTTTTAAAATCTACAGTAGCTATGTTTTGAATGTTTTTTATTTTAAAATCACTCATCATTCCAGTTAGCTTTGTATATGTTGTAGCTTCTAAATACTTTCTCATTCGATTTTTGTAGCTTATTATCTTTCTAATAATACACAGCTAATTTTGAAATTACTCTGTTTTAATTAGTTTGATCGAAAATGGTAATAGATTTTGTTACGGAAAGAAACACCACCAATTGTCAAAAAGTTGCAGATATTCGATGTGTATGTTTTAGATTTTAAATTTTTTTATCCATTTTAGACATGTATTTATGTTCTTACACATTAACCCTGTACGTTAAGAACATTTATAAACTGTTGAGAGGGATTTATAGCGCAAGTTTTTGTCGGTAAATGAGAGACGATGAGAGATTAACATACTTCAACATAACACCGTATAACACTGTACCGTATTTTCTGGACCATAGGGCGCACCGGATTCTAAGGCGCACTGCCGATAAATAGTCTATTTTTGATCTTTTTCATATATAAGGTGCACTGGATTATAGGGCGCATTAAAGGAGTCATGTTATTATTTTTTTCTAACATCAAAACACTTCCTTGTGGTCTACAGAACATGTAATGGGGGTTCTTTGGTCAAAATGTTGCATAGATTATGTTTTACAGATCATCTTCAAGCCGCTTTCTGACAGTTGCTTCAGGATTCGCCGTTTTGTGGACGGTCTTATTTACGTGGCTCACCTTCGGCAGCATCTTCTCCCCGTCATCTTTGTTGTAGCGGTGTAGCGTGCAAGGACGGGTGTGGAAGAAGTGTCAAAAGATGGAGCTAACTGTTTTAATGACATTCAGACTTTACTTCAATCAATAGCAGAGCAGCATCTCCTCATCCGGAAACAACCACAAGGTCGGAAATGTGTCCCGTGAAAAAAACGCCCGACCGGAACTCTCTAATAACTTAAGTTCCTTGGGCGAATGAACTCACTACACCGGTACAGTATGTTTTAACGCTTTCATTGCGAGTTTACTGACAGATATAAGTAAGAACTTTAAACTACTTTATATTAGAAATGGCAACAGCGGAGGATGATTGTCCCATAACAAGATGATAGAGAAAAAGAAGAAGCTTATCGACTACGTTGTCCACACGAACTACAAAGGCGGACATGCACAATTTTTCAGGATGTATGCAGATCCCAAATACAGATCAGCAAGTACCAGAAGGTAAGAAAAATTGCTTTTGCATAATATTTCTAAACAAAACGCCAGATATGTTTTACCTTATACACACACACACCATTATAATGCTCGTATGTTTAAAACGCAGACAATCCATCAAGCGGTGTGGCTTAGTAGCTTACCAAAGTCGTACTAAAACATTTTGATAGGTTTTTGAGCACCGTGTGTAATGTTCTATATTTTCAATGGAACATACAAAATGTTGGTGTTGTTTACTTGAGTTATAATGCCATCATACCTCTTACCACGTATCTCTTATGTTTGACTGCCATCTACTGGTCACACTTATCACTACACCATGTACCAAATAAAATTGCTTCGAGGTCGGTAAGCAAAACCAGAATTGTTCCGTACATCAGGCGCATCGGGTTAAAAGGCGCACTGTCGAGTTTTGAGAGAAAAAAAAAAGATTTTAAGTGCGTCTTATAGTCTGGAAAATACGGTAAATGCTATCTTTTTTTTTTCGCTAGGTCAGCAATGCAAATGAAAATCTGTTCTTAGTTGTCGTACCCTGGATGAATAAATGTTGAATAAATATTTGAAATAAATGTAAACCAATAAGTAAATGTTTGTATACTACATTACCCAGAAGATTTAGTGCCGTGGACAGGAACTGGAGGTAGGTCTGAGCTGATCTATATAAAGTTGATATATTGTTACGTGTTGTTGTTTCTGCTTCGTCTACTCAAGAGACAAACAGAAATTTTAATATAGACATTGCGCGTTTGAGCGCCGCTTAGAGCATACTTGCCAACCTTGATGCATCCGAATTTGGGAGATGAGGGGGCAGCATACCCCTTCCCCTTCGAGCTGTCCTGGATGAACTGAAATTAATTTTTACCAATCATTTTGGAACATGCAAGGGTACTTCTTCTTCTTACTCGTCGTCGCCATGACTGTCTCTTCTGCTTCGTCACTGTTGTGTTTTTGGACATTACTACTTGCCGTAGTTTTGACGCAATGCATGATGGGACTCCGGATGTTGTGTGTCAGTGTATTAACGTGCCGGCTGGAATAAACACACACAGAGAAATAGCTCTGTGCCTGCCTACTTTATGGGTTATAGATACATCTATGGATAATGGAGACATATATAATAGTCTCCTTTTCAGGTTGTAGAGGACGCTAAAGGCAGTGCCTTTAAGGCACGCCCCCAATATTGTTGTCCGGGTGGAAATCGGGAGGAATTCGGGAGAATGGTTGCCCCAGGAGATTTTCGGGAGGGGTACTGAAATTCGGGAGGGTTGGTACGTATGGCTTTGAGACAAATTCCGTTGGCGAAAATTTGCGTTTAATTTTCGGGCATCGGACACAGTTGTGAGGCTTTGTATAATTAGACAACGTGTTGCCAAGGGTGACCAAAATGATGCATTTGATCCGTCTCTTCAGTTCTGCTAAAAGTGCGTATGATAAGGGTTTCCTACTGCGTACTTACTGGGGGAGGAGTAGATTTAGAGCTAGAATTCACTGAAATTCAAGTATTTCTGTTATACATATATATATGCGTATATATACATATTTATATATATATAAAAATATATATATACATATATATATATATATACATATATATATATATATATATATATATATATATATATATATATATATATATATATATATATATATATATATATATGTCTTGATTGGATTATCCAGAGAATAGTGCTCGATACCGTGGTAGAGCGCAATATGTATGTGTGGGAAAAATCACAAGACTACTTCATCTCTACAGAACTGTTTCATGAGGGGTTCCCTCAATCATCAGGAGATTTTAATGGAAGCATTCACATACAATGATTTATATAGGGCACAGAGTGGGTGGGTACAGGCAGGCGGAGGGTGTGGTGATTGGCTCATGTGTTACCTAGGAGGTGTTTCCGTCTGTGCGCGCATGTTGAAATTATTTCACTGCGCTTGTTGAGGGATGACAGATCTGGATGATGTATAATAAACAGTATATATATATATATATATATATATATATATATATTTTTTTTTTTTTTACACATACACACACATAACACTCCTCTATTCATTGTAGTATTTGAAGTGCAATACTTTGCAACCAGTAGCACAGTCTTTGAAGGAGCATAGGTATGGGCAGCATCTGTGAAATTTCATTTGCAGGAAAGTAGTGAGTTTCGGGTTGAATTGTCCATCCTCGTTGTATTCTCTTTCACTATCTTTCTAACCGTGCTGAACAGCACACAAAAGTGCCTTCATCAAATGCACCAAAGTCTGGAATCTTCCATCTCTCCCTGCATGCGTACTTTTTCTTCTTACTTGTCGTCGCCATGACTGTCTCTTCTTCGTTCTTCTGCTTCGTCTCTCTTATGTTTTTGGACATTACTAATTGCCGTAGTTTTGACGCAATGCATGGTGGGAATCCGGATGTTGTGTGTCAGTGTATTAACGTGCCGGCTGGAATAAACACACGCCGAGAAAGAAAACCAGCTTGCCTACTTTATGGGTTATAGATAAACCTATGGATAACGGAGACATATATGATAGTCTCCTACTTTTTGTGTATGCAGTTATGCACTCTCCAAAAGCCGTAGATGTTATAACGTGACTGGCACGCTGTTTATAAGGAGGAAAAGCGTACGTGACGACAGGCTGTCCTCACTCAGGTCCGGCTTGGAAAATCGGGAGAAATTCGGGAGAATGGTTTTCCCGGGAGATTTTCGGGAGAGGCACTGAAATTCAGGAGTCTCCCGGAAAATTTGTGAATGTTGGCAAGTATGACTTATGTTCATGGATTTACTGGGGGAGGAGTATAATTAATAAACTGTATAGATTTTTTTTTTTTACCTCAGTCCCTAATTTGTACCTCAGTCCCTAATCTGTAAACAAGCGGATTCATTTACTACATTCACTTCACATTTTGAGGTTTGGAATACTTTCAGCTGTGCCCCAAGCCGACGCTTAAGCCTAATTCAAGCATCTATTGAGCATGTAATGTTAATAATGAAAACGGAGCAGAAAGAATACACTCAAGTGGAGCATTTAAATGCAAAGTGGATAACAAAGCTTAGTCTAGCCCGAGTTGCTCTGCACGCGCCCTGAATTTAACCCACAAGAAGCCACGTTGGTGACACGTGACCAAACTTAGATTCATGTCTTTTTTCAACTGTAAGTCTCATAATAAAAACCCCATTTCCATAAGAGTTGGGAAACTGTGTTAGATGTAAATATAAACGGAATACAATGATTTGCAAATCATTTTCAACCCATATTCAATTGAATGCACTACAAAGACAAGATATTTGATGTTCAAACTCATAAACTTTTTTTTTTTTTTTTTGCAAATAATAATTACCTTAGAATTTCATGGCTGCAACACGTGCCAAAGTAGTTGGGAAAGGGCATGTTCACCATTGTGTTACATCACCTTTTCTTTTAACAACACTCACTAAACGTTTGGGAACTGAGAAAAGTAATTGCTGAAGCTTTGAAAGTGGAATTCTTTCCCATTCTTGTTTTATGTAGAGCTTCAGTCGTTCAACAGTCCGGGGTCTCCGCTGTCGTATTTTACGCTTCATAATACGCCACACAATTTCGATGGGAGACAGGTCTGGACTGCAGGCGGGCCAGGAAAGTACCCGCACTCTTCTTTTTTTTTACAAAGCCACGTTGTTGTAACACTTGCTGAATGTGGTTTGGCATTGTCTTGCTGAAATAAGCAGGGGCGTCCATTAGATGGCAGCATATGTCGCCGGCATCAAATTCTAAAGTTAATGATTTTTTGCAACAAAAAAAATGTTTATAGGTTTGAGCATCAAATATAATGTCTTTGTAGCCTATTCAACCGAACATGGGTTGAAAATGATTTGAAAATCATTGTATTCTGTTTGTATTTACATCTAACACAATTTCCGAACTCATATGGAAACAGGGTTTGTAACATATTTGGAACGTCTCAAAATGTGTGTTGGTACGAATTTAACCACATAATGTTGGCCTTTTCTTGTATTTACATGTATTTGTTATTTACAAAAGGGAGACATGGTAGGCTATACGCTACTAAGAGGTGGCAGCTACACAACAGCTAAGCACACAAGCTAAAGTTACATATATGTCCCTAGTTGAACAATGTTGCAGCCTAAAACACTACAGTTGTCGATATAAACAAGTATCAAATAAATTACTTCAATTTAAAAACAGCATAAGTCCATTCCAGACTAGATTAGTGTTTTTCATACCTACCAGTTTATCCGATCAATATCGGTATTGGTCAATACTCAAGGCTCCAATATTTGTATTGTCTGTGTAAAAGCTATATCGGGTCACCTCTAGTTCAAGCTAATCTTTTAAGTTGTATTTATTTATATGGAATACGATCAATTTCACTTAGCGGAAGAAAAAAAAAATTGTAGTAATATTGTAAATTGAAACATTTTATTTCCCGGGTACGTGTTGGTAATGGCACAGATTGAGTGGAATGGTCCTTATTAACGTACACTATATTGCCAAAAGTATTTGGTCACCTGCCTTGACTCACATGTGAAATTGAAGTGCCATCTCATTCCTAACCCATAGGGTTCAATATGATGTGGGTCCACCTCTTGCAGCTATTAAAGCTTCAACTCTTCTGGGAAGGCTGTCCACAAGGTTGCGGAGTGTGTTTATAGGAATTTTTCCACCATTCTTCAAAAAGTGCATTATTGAAGTCACACACTGATGTTGGTCGAGAAGGCCTGGCTCTCAGTCTCCGTTCTAATTCATCCCAAAGGTGTTGTATCGGGTTCAGGTCAGGACTCTGTGCAGGCCAGTCAAGTTCATCCATACCAAACTCTGTCATCCATTTCTTTACGGACCTTGCTTTGTGCACTGGTGCACAGTCATGTTGGAAGAGAAAGGGGCCCGCTCCAAATTGTTCCCACAAGGTTGGGAGCATGGAATTGTCCAAAATGTTTTGGTGTCCTGGAGCACTCAAAGCTGGTTTCACTGGAAAGGGGCCAAGCCCAACTACGGAAAAACAACCCCACGCCATAATTCCTCCTCCACCAAATTTCAAACTCTGCACAATGCAGTCCAAAACGAACCGACCTCCTGGCAACATCCAAACACAGACTTGTTCATCAGATTGCCAGATGGAAAAGCATGATTCATCACTCCAGAAAACGCGTCTCCACTGCTCTAGAGTCCAGAGGCGACGTGTTTTACACCACTGCATCCGACGCTTTGCATTGGACTTGGTGACGTATAGCTTAGATGCAGCTGCCCGGCCATGGAAACCCATTCCACGAAGCTCTCTGCGTACTGTACCTGACTATCCCAGTCTATGACTTCCCCAAAATGGCCGTGTGTCAGGCAAGATAACTCATCTCCAAAATCTTATTTTTGCCATTAGGTTACCTTATTTTTTTAGACTAAAAGCCACTACTTTTTTTTTTCTATGCTTTGAACCCTGTGGCTTATAAAACAGCGCGCCTGATTTATGGATTTTTCTTGGCAAAAGGCCGTAATGTTTTATATTGGACAAATAGTTATCAGCACCGACAGAGACGCAGAATAGGTGCATTATTGTTTGTGCTATGAAAACAGGTTCTTATTCAGAACCGGTTCCCAGTGTATCATTTCCTTGGAATCGCTTGCCATTTTTTTCAAATGATTCCTTTAATGATTTTTGCTGGGGGAAATGACATCAGTTTTTCCAAGAAAAGATTGCACTTGTAAAATTTGCAAAAAAGTGTCTAATGCTTAAACCAAAAGTAAACAAAAGGTAAGTGCCCCTAAGAAAAGGCATTGAAGCTTAGGGAAGGCTATGCAGAATTAAAAACTAAAACTGAACTGGCTACACAGTCAACAAAAAACGTAATGCTGGACGACAGCAAAAACTTACTGTGAGCAAAGACGGCGTCCACAATGTACATCCGAACATGACATGGCAATCAACAATGTCCCCACGAAGAAGGATAAAACAAAGCAGATGCGGGAAACATCACTAAAAGGAAGACAAAAGTTTTTCCCAAGAAAAGATTGCACTTGTAAAATTTGCAAAAAGGTGTGTAATGCTTAAACCAAAAACAAACAAAAGGTAAGTGCCCCTAAGAAAAGGCATTGAAGCTTAGGGAAGGCTATGCAGAATTAAAAACTAAAACCGAACTGGCTACAGAGTCAACAAAAAACGGAATGCTGGACGACAGCAAAGACTTACTGTGGAGCAAAGACGGCGTCCACAATGTACATCCGAACATGACATGACAATGGACAATGTCCCCACGAAGAAGGATAAACATCACTCAAAGGAAGACATGAAACTGCTACAGGAAAATACCAAAATAAAAGAGAAAAAAGCCATTAAAATAGGAGCGCAAGAAAAGAACTAAAAGACTACACACAGGAAAGCCGCAAAAAAAGTCAAACTAAGTCAGGGCGTGATATGACAGGTGGTGACAGTACACCTACTTTGAGACAAGATCTAGTTATAGACATATCCAACATTTGCGACGACAACTTTTTACTGTCATCTGAGTTTCGTTTTTAATGATTTCTGCTGGTGGTGTGCCTCCGGATTTTTTCGACGCAAAAAATGTGCCTCGGCTCAAAAAAGGTTGAAAATCACTGGCCTAGCGGTTAGAGGTTGTTAGTTCAAACCCCAGCCGAGTCATACCAAAGACTATAACAATGGGACCCATTACCTCCCTGCTTGGCACTCAGCATCAAAGGTTGGAATTGGGGGTTAAATCGTCAAAAAATGATTCCCGGGCGCGGCCACCGCTGCTGCTCACTGCTCCCCTCACCTCCCAGGGGGTGAACGAGGGAATGGGTCAAATGCAGAGGATCTGGAGCCACATGAGGCTCTTTAGTGTGTGTGTGTATGTTTCATTGATGAGAGCATTTGGTGAACATCGTTTAGTCCTACTCATTTCGGTGGTTCTCGAACTCACCATATTTTGGACTTTGACGCAACACTTGTCCACCAAACATTTTATGCTGTGCGTGAATGCACAAAGGCGCGCTTTGTTGATGTTATTGACTTGTGAGTTCAAACCCCGGCCGAGTCATACCAAAGACTATAAAAATGGGACCCATTACCTCCCTGCTTGGCACTCAGCATCAAAGGTTGGAATTGGGGGTTAAATCATCAAAAAATGAGGCTCTTTAGTGTTTGTGTGAATGTTTCACTGATGAGAGCATTTGGTGAACATCGTTTAGTCCTACTTATTTCGGTGGTTCTCGAACTCACCATATTTTGGACTTTGACGCAACACTTGTCCACCAAATATTTTATGCTGTGCGTGAATGCACAAAGGTGCGCTTTGTTGATGTTATTGACTTGTGAGTTCAAACCCCGGCCGAGTCATACCAAAGACTATAAAAATGGGACCCATTACCTCCCTGCTTGGCACTCAGCATCAAAGGTTGGAATTGGGGGTTAAATCATCAAAAAATGAGGCTTTTCAGTGTTTGTGTGTATGTTTCACTGATGAGAGCATTTGGTGAACATCGTTTAGTCCTACTCATTTCGGTGGTTCTCGAAATCACCATAGTGTGGACTGTGACGCAACACTTGTCCACCAAACATTTTATGCTGTGCGTGAATGCACAAAGGTGCGCTTTGTTGATGTTGTTGACTTGTGAGTTCAAACCCCGGCCGAGTCATACCAAAGACTATAAAAAATGGGACCCATTACCTCCCTGCTTGGCACTCAGCATCAAAGGTTGGAATTGGGGGTTAAATCATCAAAAAATGAGGCTCTTTATTGTTTGTGTGAATGTTTCACTGATGAGAGCATTTGGTGAACATCGTTTAGTCCTACTCATTTCGGTGGTTCTCAAACTCACCATAGTGTGGACTGTGACGCAACACTTGTCCACCAAACATTTTATGCAGTGCGTGAATGCACAAAGGTGCGCTTTGTTGATGTTATTGACTTGTGAGTTCAAACCCCGGCCGAGTCATACCAAAGACTATAAAAATGGGACCCATTACCTCCCTGCTTGGCACTCAGCATCAAAAGTTGGAATTGGGGATTAAATAATCCAAAAATGAGGCTCTTTAGTGTTTGTGTGAATGTTTCACTGATGAGAGCATTTGGTGAACATCGTTTAGACCTACTCATTTCGGTGGTTCTCGAACTCACCATATTTTGGATTTTGACGCAACACTTGTCCACCAAACATTTTATGCTGTGCGTGAATGCACAAAGGTGGGCTTTATTGATGTTATTGACTTGTGAGTTCAAACCCCAGCCGAGTCATACCAAAGACTATAAAAATGGGACCCATTTCCTCCCTGCTTGGCACTCAGCATCAAAAGTTGGAATTGGGGGTTAAATCATCAAGAAATGATTCCTGGGCGCGGCCACCGCTGCTGCGCACTGCTCCCCTCACCTCCCAGGGGGTGAACAAGGGGATGTGTCAAATGCAGAGTACAAATTTCACCACACCTCGTGTGTGTGTGTGACAATCATTGGTACTTTAACTCAAATATGAAACTAAGTGACATACTCCTATTAAGGTTTACAATATAACTAAATCAATTTGTACTGACTAAACTGTGAAAAAATATGTATTCCTTCTAAAAGTTGGTGTGTGCGTCTTAAATACTCTATTGTATTATAAACATTATAAAAGTTTTCCCGCCACAATCTTGTCCTAAAGTTGCCATGGTCCAACTTGTTTTTGACGTTGAACTTTACAAAATGAGTTTCCTGTTTGGAGGTAAAAGTTCATAATATTCATCTGATACTGGATTTTCCCAATCTCTTGGATGGTTTTATGGATAAAGCCTTTTCATTGTTGTATCACAATGCACACAATGGCACGGATTAAAATAGAGGGGTTCTCATTTCAGGACGGCCACACAGATTTATTGAAACATACTGCCAGCCATCAGACATCACTTCTATGATGTCACCTGTTCTTCAACCTGTCAATGGTTCTACATGCACATTATTCAAAAAGCCACCCGGACCAAGGTTGCCAACTTCTAATTCGGGGGGTCAGCAACTCTCGGATCTGGAGCCACATGAGGCTCTTTAGTGTTAGTGTGTATGTTTCACTGATGAGAGAATTTGGTGAACATAGTTTAGTCCTACTCATCTCGGTGGTTCTCGAACTCACCATAGTGTGGACTTTGACGCAACACTTGTCCACCAAACATTTTATGCTGTGCGTGAATGCACAAAGGTGCGCTTTGTGTATGTTATGGACTTGTTGGAGTGCTAATCAGGCATATTTGGTCAGTGTATGACTGCAAGCTAATCGATGCTAACATGCTATTTGGGCTAGCTGTAAGTACATATTGCATCATTATGACTCATTTTTAGGTATATTTGAGCTCATTTAATTTCCTTTACTTATGTCTTCTGTAGAGATGTCCAATGATTCCGTACTGTTATCGGCCCATAAATGCTTTAAATTGTAATATCAGAAATTATCGGTATCTGTTTCATGTTTTGGTTCATGTTTTGTTTTGGTCATGCTATGTTTAGTTTTTTGGACATTTAGTTCTGTTTTGCATTTCCTTGTTTGTCTTACCATGCCAACTGATTTAGTTTTCTGTCATGTCTGATCATGAGTTTTGTATGGCCATATTACCCTGAGCATCCCCACTCTCATCTGTTCTCAAAGCTAAGCAGTGTCTGGCCTGGTTAGTACTTGGATGGGAGACTGCCTAGGAATACCAGGTGCTTTTGACCTTTGGACTCTAAGTTCCATTTTTTTTCACTCCCTGTTTTGTTACCATGCCGACCAATCAGTTCACCTGTCTTGTCTCACACCTGTTTTCACTTATCATGTTCATTATTTAAGCCACAGTTACCAGGTAGTCAGTCTGGCAACATCACCTCATTCACGCCCTCGATTATCTGCTTCATGTCTTGCAATGCTGTCCATTTTGCCCACATACGTTTTTGTTATTCATGCCACTGCGCATGTGTTTTTGTTTCATGTTTGTAGTTTATAGCCTTTGTGCTAGTCTTTTGTTTCATAGCCCAGTTTTTTGTACCGCCATTGTGCGCGCTTTTTGTTGGTTCCTGTTTTTAGTTTTAGTGTTAAAATAAAGATGTCTTTACCTTTCACGCCGTTTCCACTCCATTCGCTTTGCATCTCGGGAAAACAAACCAAGACCAAGTCCAAGCCTGACAGCTTGCGAGTTCAGTCACATAATATCAATCAGTCAATCAATGTTGATTTATATAGCCCTAAATCACTAGTGTCTCAAAGGGCTGCACAAACCACAACAACATCCTCGGTAGAGCCCACATAAGGGCAAGGAAAACTCACCCCAGTGGGATGTCGGTGACAGTGACAATGATGACTATGAGAAACCTTGGAGAGGACCACAGGGGTCCGAAAGCAATGGATGTCGAGCGGGTCTAACATGATACTGTGAAGGTTCAATCCATAGTGGATCCAACACAACTATGAGAGTCCAGTCGAACCCAGTAGCGAGAGTCCCGTCCATATAGCCATATTATCTATGGCTTTTCACACACACAAGTGAATGCAATGCATACTTGGTCAACAGCCATATAGGTCACACTGAGGGTGGCTGTATAAACAACTTTAACACTGTTACAAATATGCGCCACACTGTGAACCCACACCAAACAAGAATGACACACATATTTCGGGAGAACATCCGCACCGTAACACAACATAAACAGAACAAATACCCAGAACCCATTGCAGCACTAACTCTTCCGGGACGCTACAATAAATAGCCCCTGCTACCCCGCCCACCCCAACCTCCTCATGCTCTCTCAGGGAGAGCATGTCCCAAATTCCAAGCTGCTGTTTTGAGGCATGATAGAAATTAAATAAATTGTGACTTCAATAATAAATATGGCAGTGCCAGTTGGCATTTTTTCCATAACTTGAGTTGATTTCTTTGGAAAACCTTGTTACATTGTTTAATGCATTCTGCGGGGAATCACAACAACATCAGGCATAATAATGTGTTAATTCCACAACTGTATATATCGGTATCAGTTGATATTGGAATCGGTAATTAGGAGTTGGACCGTATTGGATATCGGCAAAAAAGCCATTATTGGACATCTTTAGTCCTCTGTGTATTTAATTTATATTTGCTTGGGTAAAAACATGGCACACATTATCTGTATGTAATATTGGCCATGTTGTTCCGACCACAGCAAACGTTATTTAGCTTGCCGAATTATGTTATACACCTATTGAAAGCATGCTGTTTTCTTTAACTTGGACACACTCATCTACACCTTTGGACATTAAAAGCCAGTAATTTCCAGGAGTTATCTCACCTTCTGAGTCGCCTCTGATTGACTTCTAATGTTGTAAAAATGTGTAGAGAATGAAAAATAAATTTCAACATTTCTGTCAACGGAGATTTGCCTCAGCCTGCGACACACAGTCATTTTGATAGTAGGCTATTATAGCTAATGTAGACACTTTCGTCATGTGGTGCCTTCAATACAAGACTTATATAAGGCTTTTCATTTTGTGCGGCTCCGGACAGACTTGTTCTTTGTATTTTTGGTCCTCTTTCAACGTTTTTTTGGTTCCCGACCCCTGGCCTAGATCAATAAAACATGGACACATTGATGGCTTTGCCAACCGACCTGATCCCTACTGGCATTACAATATTTTTACAGTATAGTCAAACCTTTAAAATTTTTACAAACTATTTTAATTGTATAAAATATGTTAGTCCCCCTTCCCCTTATCAGTCTGCCTTTGCCTCTCTTGACTGCTGCTCCCCTTTGAACCTCCTTTAATGCGCTCCGTGTTTCTCTCGGCTCCTCGTCGTCCTCATTTGTTTTTTCCCGCTTAATAACAACGTCGTCTTTCATTAAATTCCCTGTCAGTCCGTGACGCGTCATTCCGCTGTGAAACTGAGGACTCATTTTGTGTGCTAGCGCCGTCCGTTGTTTTTCGGCGCCGAGCTCCTATTAAAAGCACAAAGTGATTCATTATGCGCTAACAAGTCAATTATCTGAGCTGCCAACATGTTTCCAACACCATATCGTGTGATTTATAATACTCGCAAAAGCAAGGATATAAGTTGGGTTCCTGATTTTACACTACCTAAAAAAAAAAAAGGTCACCCATGACTCGTAAAATTCAGTGGATATTCAAAGTTGGAAACTTTCCATGGGAATTAATGGGAATGGAAATGATGACAAGACACATAAGAACGGAAAAGTACATTTTCGGCACAGTCCCACTAAGACAGGGGTCGGCAACCTTTACCACTCAAAGAGCCATTTCGACCCGTTTCACAAAATGAGGAAGACAATGGGAGCCGCAAATATTCTCGCCAATATCTGCACGCACACGACTGGAAGGCATACTGGGTGACACAGAGTACACTGACGGTTGTGATATAAACAACTTAACACTCCTACTAATATGCGCCACATTGTGAACCCACACAAAAGAAGAATGACAAACACATTTTGGGAGAAAATCTTCACAGTAACACAACATAAACGCAACACAACAAATACCCAGAATCCTTTGCATCCACGACATTTCCTGACTATGTTATATCCCCCGCGAGCACCAAACCCCGTCCATCTTAACCACGCAGGGAGGGGGGTTGGGGGTTTGGTGCTCGCGGGGTATATAACATAGTCAGGTAGTCTCATGGATGCAAAGGATTCTGGGTATTTGTTGTGTTGCGTTTATGTTGTGTTACTGTGAGGATTTTCTCCCGAAATGTGTTTGTCATTCTTCTTTTGTGTGGGTTCACAATGTGGCGCATATTAGTAGGAGTGTTAAAGTTGTTTATGTCACAACCGTCAGTGTACTCTGTGTCACCCAGTATGCCTTGCAATCTCATACATGTGCCGATAGAAGCAGCGAAATGCATGTGTCCGGTTGGCACGCAAATAGCATTCCGTGAATGGAGCCCGCGACGACGTTCAAGAGGACGCAAATAGCATTCCGTGATTGGCGGGCGCGATGACGAATAGAGGACGTTAAGAGTGATATCATCACGGCACGCCCTTAATATTGTAGTCCAAGTGAAAATTGGAGAACGTTGACTACGGGTGATGTCCGGGAGAGACATTGAATTCCGGAATCTCCCCGCAACAATCTAGGGGGTCGACGATTGTGCAGCTGAGCCGCATCAGAGTTGCCAAAGAGCCGCATGCGGCTCCGGAGCCGCGGGTTGCCGACCCCTGCACTAAGAGCAGACATACGTTACAGGGAGACAAGACGGAACCGCCAACGGATCAGCCATTCTTGCGGCACTCCTTAAAAAAAGGTGGGAAAAGGTGATATTGGGAAAGGGGGGAAGAGTAAAAAAATGTTAGGCAGAAGCTGGACCCTGGAAGTCCCCGAGGGGAAAAACAAGCGGTGGTGAAGGCGTGGGGTGGGGGAGGGGAGGTGTGTGCATGTGTGCTCAATTGTTTTGGGTGTGATGGTGTAATGTTTTTGTAGACTAAGGCCGATCTGAAAACGTTCGACTCCAGGTGTCGTTGAGAAGGGAGGGAGGTCAAAAGAGTCCATCATTGAGGTGTCCTCAGGGGTGTTTTTCAAAATAGCCTGGTCCTAGCGTCAAGGCCATTCGAGGGAGTCAAATCGTAGATTAGGATGTTTGTTTTTCACGAACAGACAAAACAATGGCTTGTCTGTTCTTAGTCCATCTCTCTCAAATTCAATTGAGTCTTTCTTTTCAGCAAATTTCTCAATGATAAAATTCATCTTGCGATTTAGTTCATAAATCGCCAGTCTGTTTTTCCCCAGCCCTGCCCAAACCTTTAATTGCGACGAACAGCCTTTGGGCTCCTTGAGTGGCTGCCATCGTCTTACGAATTTGACGATACATCAGAGCAATGCCCAGCCCAATCAGCAGGTGCCCCGCGATCACGGTTCCAAATAGGTAAATGTCTTCCACGTCCTCAATGGAAAGGACTGAGAGGCACATGATTCTCCATTTATCCCGGGAGTACCTCACGTACCCCGCAGCAAATGTTCCATCAGGGCAGCCAGGCTCCCCCGAACCTCTTTTCCTCGTCGAAAATACTTTGTCAATTGCATCGAGAGTCCAGCTGATCATATCCATGTCTGATGTTTAAATTTGAGAGCAGCGCAAAGAAAGAGGCTTAAAAAAAGTTCAGACAAGACAAAAACAAAGGAAGCAAGCTGGGAAAGGAGGGACCGGAGAAAAAGGCGACCGCCCTCACCAGAGGCAAGACAGAAGAATTAATGGGGAAGTAATGGGAATAAACATTGAATGCAACATGCTAGATCTTGCATCATGATAAATAGCTAAAACAACCTGATTTAATGCAAATTCGGTTCAATTTCAACCCTGAACTGTGCATTCCTCGATCACATGCACAGATAATTCCCAGCATGCTACACACTACAGGCCACACTAGTATTTGAGCCCAAGGGCTTCATCCAGTCAGGTAAGTTTTGATGATATTCCATCCATCCTTTTTCTACCGCTTGTCCCTTTTGTGGTGGCGGGGAGTGCTGGGGCCTATCTCAGTTCCATTAGGGTGCAGTCTTTTGAATCTTTCACTGGTTCTTCTTACCTGTTTGTGTTTCCATGACTGTATGTCCTTGTCAACAACGAGGTATTGTTTGGATGGCAGGTTTGTCACTTCCATCCATCCATCCAATTTGTACCGCTTATTCCCTTTGGGGTCGCGGGGGGCGCTGGTGCCTATCTCAGCTACAATCGGGTGGAAGGCGGCATACACCCTGGACAAGTCCCCACCTCATCGCAGGGCCAACACAAATAGACAGACAACATTCACTCACTAGGGCCAATTTAGTGTTGCCAATCAACCTATCCCCAGGTGCATGTCTTTGGAGGTGGGAGGAAGCCGGAGTATCCGAAAGGAACCCACGCAGTCACGGGCAGAACATGCAAACTCCACACAGAAAGATCCCGAGCCCGGGATTGAATTCAGGACTACTCAGGACCTTCGTATTGTGAGACACATGCACGAACCCCTGTTTCACCGATTTGCCCGTTTTGATATTACCGGAGTAAATATATTTCATCTATGGTATTTAAGTTTAATAAAGGTGCAATTGCTTGTTACTGTATTATTGTTAACTACTCCCGCAGACTTCCACTCAAGCTGGCCAGCTGTTCCTGTACTATTTAAATGATTTTGGGGCCAATATCTCTAGCTAGCTAGGTGTATGTACCACCACGGTCTCATAATGAACCGAAAATATTTCTCCGTTAGCCGTGATGCTAATTTTCTCCATGTTAAATCCCATTAATTTATGCTAACATTATTAGCGATCCGAATTTAGCTTTTTTGTGATCTGTAAAGTTCAACTAGCAAATACTAAATCAAAAACGTGTAGTTTCTGTTCTTCTGGCCATTCTGTCATACAAGAATGTAGGTTATAGTTTGACGTAGCATGCAGATTGAGTGTTCATATATTATTTATTTCTATTCATTTCTCCATCAGTAAAATATTTTTAAAGACTACTCCAATTGTTCAGCTGACTATTTATTTCTCTGTGTGGCATTGCATTAGTGTTTTACAAGCTCCTTATCTTATTCTACACAATAAGATGGACCGTGTCCAACTTTGAATCATCAAAATATTGTAAAAAACTTACTGGAAACTTTCCACCCTTTTGCAACCAAAGATTCTTTTCACATTTGAACCCATACAGGAGCAAAATACCGGTTACCTGGGAATTGATACCGATACTCAAAGGTACTTACGAGTGTGTTCATGGGTTAATAAATGTCTAGACAGTTATCTTGTTTTCTCACAGTTCAAACTACAATATACAAAAATTATATTGCTCAATATCTGGTAAATCTTGCATGCATTTGCAATTTCAAGACTTTCGATGGCAGTAGTGTATGGACTAAGGTATGTTGCCATAGTCAAGAAGTACGGTATTTTTCGGACTATAAGGCGCACTTAAAATGCTTTAATTTCCTCAAAACTCGACATTGCGCCTTACAACCCGGTGTGCCTAATGTACGGAATGATTCTGGTTGTGCTTCCCGACCTCAAAGCTATTTTATTTGGTACGTGGTGAAATGATAAATGTGACCAGTAGATGGCAGTCACACATAAGAGATACGTGTAGACTGCAATATGACTCAAGTAAACACCGAAATGTTATATATTCCAATGAAAGTTTAGAATGTTACACATGACACTCAAAATCTATCTAAATGTTTTAACACGCTTGATGTATTGTATTGTTGGTCAACATCTGAGTATTATTATGGTGTGTGTATAAGGTAAGACATTATCAGGCGTTTTGTTTCGCAATATTATTCAAAAGTAACTTTTCTTACTTTCTGGTACCTGCTGACCTTTGATGTATCGGTAGTTTTTAGCGCTTCCATTGCGAGACTACAGACATATATAAGGGAAAACTGTTCGCTAATATATATTAGAAATTGCAACAGCGGAGGATGAATGCCCCGCAACAAGAAGATAGAGAAAAGAGAGAGCGTAACTATCATGCAGGTATACACCTAAGAGTCATATTTTGTTATTTCATGTATGTTAACTGTTCGCAGGTTAACTTCAGCGTTTTTAGCCCATCCTACAGGTATACATTCATAAGCCATATATTGTTACATGACTATTTTCGCTTAGCTCCGCCGCTCCCAGTCTGTGGAACCCTCCCCCTGACCACCTCAGGGTACCACAGACTGTGAATGATTTTTTAAAAAGCTTAAAAACTCTTCTTTTTAAAAAAATCCCTTTTTAGATCTATGCATACTAGTTCTAGCAATTACATTGTTCCAGTTTTTTATTTCTTATTTGTTGTTATTATCTTCTCATTTATTTTATTTTAATACACTGTAGCACTTTGAGGTTGTTTACTCAACGTTAAGGGTTTTTTACATGCTATAATTTTTTGCTCATTTACGTATATGTCAAAGACTCATATATTTTGTGGTTTGACGCTATCTCGCCAGTGTGCTAGCAGTTTGCAATTCAGATCAGTTTCGGCTTTTCATCCTTCACACCAAAGTCTACTTGTTTCACTTTCAATAACCATTAAAGCTGCTTAGCAGTTTTATGTTTTGCATTTTGCTTCCTTGTGTACCTACAGCAAACTGAAGTGTGGCTTTTAAACGGAGATACCTAATGAACCGTGACGATGCCATGTTGTTACACCTCTCCCGTTCATGCACACTTTGCTAAATTGCGTGGCTTAGCTTACTTAAACCAAATAAATACAATTACAGTAAAGAACACATTATTTGCATTACATTAGTTTAGCAAACACACGCACTTGTTGTATTTAAATGATCAACGAGGAAAGCAAGATGCTTCGCCAAGGTAAGGACAGGGAAAGGGAATGGCCTCTCGGTTCTTAATGTCAGCTCGTTCTTGCCTGGGGATGTGCGGCGGATGATTTGTTGGCGCTTACCAGAGTCACGATCCATAATGCTTTGCCTGTAGAGGCTAGAGTTAATGTAGATGACTTTTATTGGCAACCATGATTCATTTCTCTAATGCTCTGTGGTCTGTGCATCTTTGCATATCATAAAATGACCACGGTTTGAAGAAAGTATTCCATTTGTAAAATATATTATTCTAATCATAAATTCCTGACCCATCCAAATAATACAACATTTATTTGATATTGTATCTAAGGAAGGTAGTTATTTTTGGTTAATTTATTAGGACTATGGGTTAAAGTTCAGTTAGCAAGAATTGATTAACGTGGACCCCAACTTATTCGGGTGTTACCACATATGTACTGTAGTGTGCAATCTACTAATACAAGTTTCAATTAATCAATCAAGTTAAACACTACCATAGAGTTTTCAGCTTAAAATGTACTGTAAATATATATAAACTTAACAGCAACATTGTTTGTCAACACTGTCTGCTCTCATTTTCTCGCACATTTCACCCTCTGATGTTCTGTGTACCTACATTCTGAAATAGACACCAGCGCCCCCCGCAACCCCAAAGGGAATAAGCGGTTGGAAATGAATGAATGGATGGATAAACTAAAAGCCTTGTTTTAACTTAGTGTCCCGCTTGTAAAGAGGTACTAGTGACAATGAACAAGTAAAAGATTTGATTTTTTATTAAGGATCCCCATTAGCTGGTTGCCACAATAACACACTAGTCTTCCTGGGGTCCACAAACTCAATACAATTACAAGTAAAGGCCTATAATTATAATGACTAAATACAGAAAAAAATAAAAGCATCAATAAGGAAAAAAGCTAATAATTTACAGTCACACAATAATAATTACAATATCAATATAACTACTAGGGGTGTAACGGTACACAAAAATATTGTTTCGGTACGTAGCTCGGTTTGGAGGTCACATTTCGGTTAATTTTTGGTACAGTAAGAAAACAACAAAATATAAATTTTGGGGTTATTTATTTACCAAATTTGTAAACAATGGCTTTATCCTTTTAACATTGGGAACAGTATAATAATCCTGCCCACGCTAATCAACATTAAACTGCCTCAAATTGTTGCTCGGATTAAATAAAATGACAAAACTTTTTTTCTTCATATAAAAAGTGCAACATTAAACAGTTTCAAATCAACTCATCGTGCTTAATTTATCACAGCATTTGGGAAGCCTTAGTTGATTTTTATTATGTAAATGTTCTATTTTTATCAACGTGTGATAGCAGGGACCCTGCCATTCAAAGCTTTTCTGTCCGTAAAACACACGCACACACACACACCCACCGCAAAATTAGCTAACGTTACGCTAAAAGCTATATAGCCTTCACCTCAAGCCAGAACTGCGAACGAGCTGAGCTGCAGTTTAAGTTTCTAGAAGGTCAACGGGCTCATAGTGATGTTAGTAGTAGTTGACTGGGAGGTGTTTATTATCATTTGGGGAGAGTACGCTCACCTGCTAAACACCTATCTGCTCGATGCTGAAGCATTTACTACATGCGCTCTGAATACGCACTGCTGATTGGCTGTTACCGCTTTATATGTAACCAATCAGATGGTTCTGTGGGTGGGGCAATGCTGGGTGCTGAGACAGAAGCAGAAGAGGCAAAGCAGCTTGTTAAGACTTTAGCTTAAAAACTCATTCGGTATACCCCCGTACCGAACCGAAATCCCCGTACCAAAATGCTTCAATAAAAATACACGTACTGTTACACCCCTAATAACGACACAATACAAAACCAAACAAAATCATCAACAAGGAAACTCATTTAAAAACTCATATGAAATATTACTTTCCTTTTAAAAACCTGTTTAGAATAAAATGGTGAGAATTTGATCTATTTCTATCTATAAATAAAAGATTTCCGCAAAGCATTTTTCCTGGGACGAGGGAGTACAAAATGCCCCTCACTAGACACCCTGGTATTATAATTATGTACAGTGCTACAAAAGGTTCATATAATTGTACATCATTTGACTTTTTATTTATTTATTTTTTTGTATTAATCAGTCCAACAAAATAATACACAATAATACCATAATAATACAATTCCAATTCCAAAACCAAACCCGGTCCAGCTACATTCGGAATAGGAATCAATAGAGCAATCGAGGGGACTCACAAACATGACAGAAAACAATCCAAAAGTAGTCAAAGAATTATGAATAATAATAACAACAATATCCATATTTATAAGAATTCCAACATGGCAGTGATTAGAAATCCTTCATTTATATTATCATCACAGCCTTTTATAAAAAAAATAAAATACAAATATTTAAAAAAGAATAGTGTCCTCTCATAAACTTGACATCACATTGTGTCAAATATGTTCCACAAAGATAAAATAAGTGCTATTTTATGTTACTTTAATAGTTAAAAGGAATTCAAATAATAAGTCCCATATTCCAATATAGAGTATAACTTATTATTTTATAAACTAAATGCAATTATTGTACTTTTTGAAAGATTGATCCGACCTACACGAGGTGAAATTATGTTACACCTGACAAAACTAATTGCAAAGCATCTTTGTGCCGAATGGCACATGGGAGGAGTTAATATGAAAAAGAAAAAAAAAATGCAGGTTGTTTGGAAAATCGTGTGAGTGCTGAAGAGCTGAATTAAAATCTGGAATTATGAAATTAGTACGATTTTTTTTTCGGCTGTGGAAAATTGTAATTTTAAAGGTTTTCCAATTGATTATTGATCATATTGTATTTCTGAACCAGGAATACAATATGATCATGTATATTTCATACATGAAATCATGTATATTTCATAAATGATTAGGAGTGTACCGATCCAAATTTGATAATGGTCTGTTGTCAGGTGGGGAAAAAAGTAATAACTAAAGTTTTTTCGGTGAATAATGTAAACTCACTTTAGTGCTTTCATGGCGAGTTTACTGACAGATACAAGTAAGAACTTTACACCACATTATATGACAAATGGCAACAGCTGAGGATGAATGTCCCATAACAAGTTGATAGAGAAAAAAATAAGCTTACCGACTACGGTTTCGGCACGGACTACAAGGGCGGGTTCGCACATTTTTTCAGGACTTATGCAGATCCAAATTACAGATCAGCAGGTACCAGAAGGTAAAAACAGTTTATTTTGCATAATATTGCAAAACAAAACACCAGATTATATGTCTTACCTTATACACACAACATAATAAAACTCGTATGTTGAAGCACAGTATATTCCAACAATCTGTGCGGCTTCATAGCTTACCATATTCGTACCAAAACATTTTGACTGATTTTTGAGCACCGTGTGTAATGTTCTATATTTTCAATGGACCATATAAAATGATGGTGTTGTTTACTTGAGTCATATTGCAGTCTTTGCATTTCTTTTGTTTTTGACTGCCATCTACTGGTCACACTTATCATTACACATTGTGCCAAATAAAATTGCTTCGAGGTTGGTAAGCAAATCCCGAATTATTCCGTCCATTAGGCGCACCGGGTTATAAGGCGCACTGTCGAATTTTGAGGGAAGAAAACAGATTTTAAGTACGCCTTATAGTCTCCGATGCAAGCTGTCTTTGTTAACTTGTTCAAGTCAACATCTAAATGTAGACTTGCAAGGTTGCTTTTTTCTTTTCTTTTACTCAAGTCATTCACTAAAGGTGGACATAGTAGACCATAGGCTACTAGCAGCTACACAACAGCTAAACACACAATAGCACACAAGTTAGACACACACAATACGTGTCCTCAATTTAACAATATTGCAGCCTAAACATTTGCCAATATAAACAAGTATCTAATAATTATAGTTGCATATGACTTACAGCAGTGGTCCCCAACCTTTTTGTATCCGCGGACCGGTCAACGCTTAATAATTTGTCCCGCGGCCTACTTATTGCTTTTTTTTTTTTTTTTTTACTTTGTCATGAAAAAGGGACGTTTTTGTCATGAAAAATGGAGGTTTTTGTGGTTGGTGCACCAGTTGTAAGTGTATATTGTGTTTTTTATGTTGATTTAATAAAAAAAATTAAAAAAAATTAAAACCTTTTTTTTTAAATAAAAATTAATAAAACATTATTCTGCGGCCCGGTACCACTGACTTACAGTACATATACAAAGTCTACAAGGCATAACCGTATTAGAAATTATCCAGTAACAAACGTATCTGCATCATTCAACCTATTGTGTCCCAATGAATTATTGTGACCACAAGGTATGGCCCCCAAAAAAAAAAAATTAAAAATACCACTCCACTTCAACTTAAAGACAACATAAGACCTTTCAAGATGGTTGCTAATTATCAATCAATCAATCAATCAATCAATGTTTACTTATATAGCCTTAAATCACTAGTGTCTCAAAGGGCTGCACAAACCACTACGACATCCTCGGTAGGCCCGCATAAGGGCAAGGAAAACTCACACCCAGTGGGATGTCGGTGACAATGATGACTATGAGAACCTTGGAGAGGAGGAAAGCAATGGATATCGAGCGGGTCTAACATGATACTGTGAAAGTTAAATCCGTAATGGATCCAACACAGTCGCGAGAGTCCAGTCCAAAGCGGATCCAACACAGCAGCGAGAGTCCCGTTCACAGCGGAGCCAGCAGGAAAACATCCCAGGCGGAGGCGGATCAGCAGCGCAGAGATGTCCCGAGCCGTTACACAGGCGAGCAGTACATGGCCACCGGATCGGACCGGACCCCCTCCACAAGGGAGAGTGGGACATAGGAGAAAAAGAAAAGAAACGGCAGATCAACTGGTCTAAAAAGGGAGTCTATTTAAAGGCTAGAGTATACAAATGAGTTTTAAGGTGAGACTTAAATGCTTCTACTGAGGTGGCATCTCGAACTGTTGCCGGGAGGGCATTCCAGAGTACTGGAGCCCGAAATGAAAACGCTTTATAGCCCGCAGACTTTTTTTGGGCTTTGGGAATCACTAATAAGCCGGAGTCCTTTGAACGCAGATTTCCTGCCGGGACATATGGTACAATACAATCGGCAAGAGAGGATGGAGCTAGACCGTGTAGTATTTTATACGTAAGTAGTAAAACCTTAAAGTCACATCTTAAGTGCACAGGAAGCCAGTGCAGGTGAGCCAGTACAGGCGTAATGTGATCAAACTTTCTTAATAGTTTCATTAATAGTTTAATGTTTTTCAGACCTACCATTGTTTTTTGTTTGACTAATTTCACTTGATAAAACCTTTCTAATGTTTCACACAGTGTTCCTCAATGTACTGTTTAACAGTAATACTGATTAATCTAAGCCAGGGTTTTTTTAAATAATGACTACCCCCCCCCAACCCACCATATAATCAATGTTTTGTCAATGGCAGCTTTATCAGAATACAAGCACAGACTAAAGAGTACACAGCTTGTCACGCTAACCCATGAGATGTCTTGAAGTTTGCAGGAATTAATGGAACTGAATCTAATTATCCCCGAGTGGTAGACATCAAAATGATTTAAAACAAATGAGTCATGAGGGGATGCATCAACGTTGCATTTGCAGGATTAATTTTGTCGCGGGGAACCACATGAATAATATTCCCAATTAACAGCTGACGTCGTGAATACTTCACAATAAACAAAAAACAACAGTTATTTAGACTTTACGTATGAAAAACCTTCAGAAGTCCGGACTGTCTCTTTAATGGAACTGAAATGTTTGACATCAACATTTCCTAGAAGAAAGTTTTTAGTCCTGCAAGTCGTAGATAAATATATCTATTTTTTTAAACATTTGGGTATTCATTTTTGACACATGTAACAGAAATACTAAACAATACAAATCTAATCCTGTTTTTGGCACCCCACCCGGCAAAAAAGTACGAACAAAACAAAAAGTACAGGCAAATATTGATATTGTCGTAATGCGGACTATGGTGTGGTCAGGGGTGTCAAACTCAAATACAGAGTGGGCCAAAATTTAAAATGGAACAAGAATGACACATTTCGGGAGAACATCCACACCGTAACACAACATGAACCTTTTAATAGGGACCCAAACAAGTTTTGCATTGAATATTGAACAAGCAAGGCTTATATAACTTTATAGTGACATGCAAAATCCAGTTTTAAATAATAATAATAATTAAAAAATATCAATGGCATATCAAATAAAATTTAAATAAAAATTGAATGCCTCTTTTCGGCGGTGGGGTTGAGGTGAACGGGGTTTGGTGATAGCGGGGGGTGTATTTTGTAGCGTGCTGCAAGGCGTTCTGGGTATTTGTTCTGTTGTGTTTATGTTGTGTTACGGTGCGGATGTTCTCCCGAAATGTATCATTCTTGTTTGGTGTGGGTTCACAGTGTGGCGCGTATTTGTAACAGTGTTAAAGTCATTTATACGGCCACCCTCAGTGTGACCTGTATGGCTGTTGACCAAGTATGCCTTGCATTCACTTGTGTGTGTGTATAAGCCGCATATATTATGTGACTGGGCCGGCACGCTGTTTGTATGGAGGAAAAGCGGACGTGGAGACAGGTTGTAGAGAACGCCAAAGGCGGTGTCTTTAAAGCCCACCCCAAATATTGTTGTCCCGGATGAAATTCGGTAAAGGCACTGAACTTTGGGAGTCTGCCAGGAAAATCGGGAGTGTTGGCAAGTAAGAGTATTAGCGGTGAATGCGGTGCTACAGCGGCGAGCCAGCTCTAATGTTAATTTGATATTGCCTCAAGGGCCAAGTGAAATTACACGGCGGGCAAAATGTGGCCCGCAGGCCAGAGTTTGACACCATGGTGTAGGTTGTTTTCCCGGAATGCAAATAAACTGGATTGGACACGGTGTGAAGGTAAATACATGATTTATTAATACTTTAAAAGTGAAAACAAAAGGCGCGGACCAGGCGGAGACAAAAACTTGGCTAAGGAAACAAAAGGCACTTTGACGTAAACTAAGGACATAAAACGGAAGACACTAACTTTGGCATATATACACAGAAACTTACTTGCGGTAACGGGCAGGGCAGCATGAACTATGACATGAAACAAAGTGGTCATAAACAGGGTGATGACGGCAGAACTACCAACTGAAAAAACAGCTTAAATAATAATGACATGATTTGAAACAGGTGCGTGAGTCCAACACGTGAGACAGGTGAAACTATTGGTTCGCCGTGGTGACAAAACAAAGGGGTGAAAAACAGGAACTAATGGAGTCTTGAAGTAACAGAACCTAACGAAATAATACATGATCATAAGACATGACAGATATGAAGCCACAGACACCAGCACTTCCGAATGGCCCTAACGTGGTACAGCAATATACAAAAGCAAACAAGAGGCTCATCAACCATTCACAATTCAAGCACATCTCAAAAACCTGCTCAGTGGTCTAGTGGTTAGAGTGTCCACCCTGAGGTCAGTAGGTTGATGAGTTCAAACCCCGGCCGAGTCATACCAAAGACTATAACAATGGGACCCATTACCTCCCTGCTTGGCACTCAGCATCATGCGTTGGAATTTTGGGTCAAATCACCAAAAATGATTCCCGGGCGCGGCCACCACTGTTGCTCACTGCTCCCCTCACCTCCCAGAGGGTGATCAAAGGTGGTGGGTCAAATAAAGAGAATAATTTCGCCACACCTAGTGTGTGTTGACAATCATTGGTACTTTAACTTTTAACTAATTAGGGCCAAACTGGAGATCAGTCTCATTTACATATTTGGAGAAAGCACCCTATATAGTACTTCTTGAAATGTTACAGAAAAAATATTTACCATGTAATGCCAGGAATTCCCATGAACTGATTTAAGTGGACCCCGACTTAAAGAAGTTGAAAGACGTATTTGGGTGTTAACATTTAGTGGTCATTTGTACGGAATATGTACTGTACTGTGCAGTCTACTAATAAAAGTTTCAATCATTCAAAAAAAGCCAAATTTTCTCATATTTAAATAGATAAAGAATATGTCTGTTAGAGTAAGTAAGTAAGTGTTTTGATCCGCTGCCCGGATCATAGTTTTTGAGTTTGTGTGCCTCAGTTCCCATGACGGCAAATTACATTCACCTGCCTCTGGTTAGTGTTTGGGACGTGCACCTGTTGCACCAAGGCTCTTTTAACTTCTAGCTCTCATGCTAGCTCTTTTAGTTTTTGCCTTGGGTGCTATGAGCACGTTTTTCTTTGTTACCATCTGAGTTACTTAATCAAATTTGCTGAGTGACTTGACTATCTTTTAATGCCCCATCGATAAGAGAGGGAGGTAGTACAATAGCAATAGGAGAGACTATTCATCCCTGAACACGATGAAGTTCATGTAGGCTTTATGATGCAGTTACATTATTATATAAACTATCAGAGACAGAAACTCTTCATTTAACATAACAGCTCAATCAACCAAGAAAAAGGTCAAGTGAAATAACTTAGTTGTTAACTGCTTGTCTTTCTCTCAGACAGGCAGGGCTTTGCTGTCTGTAACACACACACACACTGCACAAGGACTGCGAGCGAGCTGAGATGGCGCTTATGTTTCTAGAACGTCAACGGACTCATATTGATGTTACCATCTGAGTTACTTAATCAGATTTGCTGAGTTACTTAATCAGATGGTAAAGAAGAAAAACGTGCTCATAGCACCTAAGGCAAAAACTAAAAGAGCTAGCATGAGAGCTAGAAGTTAAAAGAGCCTTGGTGCAACAGGTGCACGTCCCAAACACTAACCAGAGGCAGGTGAATGTAATTTGCCGTCATGGGAACTGAGGCACACAAACTCAAAAACTATGATCCGGGCAGCGGATCATAACACTTACTTACTTACTCTATCAGACATATTCTTTATTTATTTAAATTGGAGAAAATCTGAGTTACTTAATCAGATGGTAAAGAAGAAAAACGTGCTCATAGCACCTAAGGCAAAAACTAAAAGAGCTAGCATGAGAGCTAGAAGTTAAAAGAGCCTATCGTGGAAGCTAGCAGGTAGAGAGCAGGCAACAAATGTAGTCAACTGTTGTACAAAAACAAACTAGGAAGCCAGGCGGAGTGAGGCCAGGGCGAGGACTAAATAGCCCTCTGATTAGTGCCCGGGCAACAGGTGTGCGTCCCGAACACTGACCAGAGGCAGGTGAATGTAATTTGCAGTCATGGCAACTTGGACACACAAACTCAAACATTATGATCCGGACAGCGGATCATAACAGTAAGTCTTCTGCCAACAAATAGAGAATGCCACTAGATTCACTTTTGGATTTGCTGAGAGAAGATGACAGAAGGGCTACCCCGAATAGTCCAGTTAGAGGATTTGGTTCAATCCTTTTGCCAGTTACCAAAGACAAAGTATTAAACATTTCTGTCCAATAACTGCACAGGGATTGGCGGAGCCAAAACACGTGTATTAAGTTTTTAAGTATTAACCGATTACACGATTCAGATCTCCCGTCATACATCTTAGCTAATCGAACCTTGTGTCTTACAGAAATGGAAGGATTAGGAACTCAACTTAAAACATCCAGCTCTCCTAAGATAGGGTCACTCCTAAATCCTCCTCTCAAAGTGACTTAATTGAATGTAGAGACTCAGGGCGTAAAAAAAATACAATTTGGTTATAAATAGGTATAATTGACATACTTGCCAACCTTGAAACCTCCAAATTCGGGAGATGGGTCGGGGAGCGGTGTTTTGGTGGTAGCGGGGGTGTATATTGTAGCGTCCGGAAGAGTTAGTGCTGCGAGGGGGTATGGGTATTTGTTCTGTTGTGTTTATGTTGTGTTACGGTGCGGATGTTCTCCCGAAATGTGTTTGTCATTCTTGTTTGGTGCGGGTTCACAGTGTGGCCCATATTTGAAACAGTGTTAAAGTTGTTTATACGGCCACCCTCACTGTGACCTGTATGGCTGTTGACCAAGTATGCTTTGCATTCACTTGTGTGTTATAAAGCCGCATATATTATGTGACTGGGCCGGCACGCTGTTTGTATTGAGGGAAAGCGGACGTGTCGACAGGTTGCAGAGGACGTTAAGGGCAGTGCCTTTAAGGCACGCTCCCAATATTGTTGTCCGGGTGGAAATCGGGAGAAATTCGGGAGAATGGTTGCCCCTGGAGATTTTCTGGAGGGGAACTGGAATTCGGGAGTCTCCCGGGAAAATCGTGAGGGTTGGCAAGTATGATAAATGATCCTTTTAAAGTTGAAAGCGGTATCAGAAACACATCTAAAACAGTCAATCTGCATATCTAGAAACCTAGGGAAAGTATTACAAACAAACTCTGTATCTTTAGATATCGAAAAAAGTGTTGATTAGGGAGTGAAAAAATATCCCAAAGTTGCTGGAAAGAGGCAAAAGTGTCGTCAACGTGTAAATATTTAATGTTGTTGATCCCCAGCCTTGACTATCTTTTAATGCCCCATCGATAAGAGAGGGACGTAGTACAATAGCAATAGGAGAGACTATTCATCCCTGAACACCATGGAGTTCATGTAGGCTTTATGATGCACTTACATTATTATATAAACTATCAGAGACAGAAACTCTTCATTTAACATAACAGCTCAATCAACCAAGAAAAAGGTTAAGTGAAATAACTTAGTTGTTAACTGCTTGTTTTTCTCTCAGACAGGCAGGGCTTTGCTGTCTGTAACACACACACACACACTGCACAAGGACTGCGAGCGAGCTGAGATGGCGCTTATGTTTCTAGAACGTCAACGGGCTCATATTGATGTTACTAGTATTTGACTGGGAGGTGTTTATTATAATTTGGGGAGAGTCCGCTGCATTATACTTACCTTTCTGCTCACTCCACCGAAGGAGCACTGACTATGTGCGCTCTGAATACGCACTGCTGATTGGCTGTTACCGCTCTGCGTGTAACCAATCAGATGGTTCTGTGGGTGGGACACTGCTGGGTGCTGCTGAGACATACTGACAGAGGCAGAACGAAGCGGAGCAGCTTGTTAAGACTTTGAATAGGCGGTGGCTCTTGACAACGTGCTGCGGGAAACCCTGAAGTCTAATATCCAAATATCTAGGACTGAGGGACAAAAAGTGGAACAAATTGTTAAAATGAATGTAGTTTTGCGATTTTTCTGAGTTGACACGAGCCAGTGTATATAAATCAAGTAAGGACCAGCAATTAAAATCTCCCTGGATTCTGGACAACAGTGGAAAAAAGTCTGCAAGCTTTTGTGTGACCTGGACACCCTTGTAAAACTTTGCGTGGTGCATTTTCAAGGGCAATAGTGCAGGGGATATATTTTTTAGCAGCAGAATTTACAGGGAAATACTTCACTTTTTCCCAAGCTCAATTTGTAACCAGACACATGTCCAAAAGCTTGCCTTTTTTCAAGAAGAGCGACATCGAAGCTTAGTTGAGCCTTTGCGGTAGGCAGCCAGACTCAAACGATTTCCAACAATAGGTAGACTATTTTATGGCCTTTTTTTTTTTTTTTTTTAATTCCAGAGGCTAGCCATCTGGTGGCGGGGATTTTTTTTGTTTTGTAGTGATGACGCTGCAACATTTAATCCGCAGCAGTGATTGGTCTTTCTAACTCTATCGCAGTAGACTAATCAACCGAGGGGATGTCCAGGTTAGCAAAACAAACAATCAAAGCTCAGGAGTAGAACAATGAGCAGATGCGTAGAGGGACGCATTGAAATTCTTAAATACATCATTAATCTCAAGATCATCCGTAACTATACCTGAATCGGACCGAATCTGCAGAATACAATGGGATGCTGATATCTGGCGTGGTTTATGAGCGGATAGTTTACCAGCTCTATCGTCCGTAGAACTGAGATCTTGAATGGACTATATGTTCAGTAGCACAGTTTTTTTGATTGATTGAAACTTTTATTAGTAGATTGCACAGTCCAGTATATATTCCGTACAATTGACCACTAAATGGTAACACCCGAATACGTTTTTCAACTTGTTTAAGGCGGGGTCCACGGTCTGTCCGAATGACATCAAGTTCTGTCTGTAGAGATAGCCTTTCTTTATAAGTGTCCTGGTTTTGATAGGTAGAGCATAGCTCTGTTGGTAGAGTGGCGGTGCCAGCAACTTGAGGGTTCCAGGTTCGATTCCCGCTCCCACCAGCCACTGCCGTTGTGTACTTGGGCAAGATAGTTTACCCATTTGCTCCCAATGCCACCCACCCACACTGGTTTAAATGTTATTTAGATATTGGGTTTCACTACGTAAAGCGCTTTGAGTCACTAAAGAAAAGTGCTATATAAATATAATTCACTTCACTTCACAACTTAGCTAACATAGTTATGCATCGTGTTAAACTAGTCAATTTATTTTTTCCTGAATTGTTTCTCATAACTTGTATAGAATATTATCACCCCCATAATTTGATTGATTGATTGATTGATACTTTTATTAGTAGATTGCACAGTACAGTACATATTCCGTACAATTGACCACTAAATGGTAACACCCGAATAAGTGTTTCAACTTGTTTAAGGCGGGGTCCACGGTCTGTCCGAATGACATCAAGTTCTGTCTGTAGAGATAGTCTTTCTTTATAAGTGTCCTGGTTTTGAGAGGTAGAGCATAGCTCTGTTGGTAGAGTGGCCGTACCAGCATCTTGAGGGTTCCAGGTTCGATTCCCGCTCCCACCAGCCACTGCTGTTGTGTACTTGGGCAAGATAGTTTACCCATTTTCTCCCAATGCCACCCACCCACACTGGTTTAAATGTTATTTAGATATTGGGTTTCACTACGTAAAGCGCTTTGAGTCACTAAAGAAAAGTGCTATATAAATATAATTCACTTCACTTCACAACTTAGCTAACATAGTTATGCATCGTGTTAAACTAGTCAATTTATTTTTTCCTGAGTTGTTTCTCATAACTTGTATAGAATATGATCACCCCCATAATGTATGCCTTCAGCGCCTCCAAGACTACAGAGGCCGGCATCACGGGAGTCTTGTTCAAGAGCACAAATAAGTCAAAATGACGCAAAACAAAATCCACAAAGTAATCGTATATTTAGACGCCATGGCGCACGTGTGGTTGTCCGGTTTTTAGGATAAATCCATTAGAGTTGGAGCATGAACAGAGATAACAACTGCATCATATTTGCATGTAAATATTAGGGGTGAGGGGCTTCACGGTGGCAGAGGGGTTAGTGCGTCTGCCTCACAATACGAAGGTCCTGCAGTCCTGGGTTCAAATCCAGGCTCGGGATCTTTCTGTGTGGAGTTTGCATGTTCTCCCCGTGAATGCGTGGGTTCGCTCCGGGTACTCCGGCTTCCTCCCCCTTCCAAACACATGCACCTGGGGATAGGTTGATTGGCAACACTAAATTGGCCCTAGTGTGTGAATGTGAGTGTGAATGTTGTCTGTCTATCTGTGTTGGCCCTGCGATGAGGTGGCGACTTGTCCAGGGTGTACCCCGCCTTCCGCCCGATTGTAGCTGAGATAGGCGCCAGCGCCCCCCGTGACCCCGAAAGGGAATAAGCGGTAGAAAATGGATGGATGGATATTAGGGGTGAAACGGTACGCAAAAATTTCGGTTCGGTACCCACCTCGGTTTAGAGGTCACGGTTAGGTTCATTTTCGGTACAGATCAAATCAAATCAACTTTATTTATAAAGCACATTTAAAATTTACCACAGGGGTAGCCAAAGTGCTGTACAATGGACAGGTTAAAAGATAATACGAGGACCGAGCAAACAACACAACACAAACAAAACATGATAAAAAATAAATAAATAAAACATAAAAACAGGTTGACAGCAGGTGTATAATGGGGCGCCATTGCAGGATGGATATCACTTAGTGTTAAAAGCCAAAGAATAAAAGTATGTTTTTAAGAGAGATTTAAAAACAGGAAGAGAGGAGGCTTGTCTAACACTCCGAGGTAGGTCGTTCCAGAGCTTGGGAGCAGCAGCGGCGAAAGCTCTGTCACCTGTAAGCTTCAGCCTTGTGTCAGGGACCGTCAGTAGCAGCTGATGGGCTGATCTTAAGGATACAGTAACAAAACCAAAAAATATAAATTTTTTTGTCATTTATTTACCAAATTTGTAAACAATGGCTTTATCCTTTTAACGTTGGGAACACTATAATAATTCTGCCCACATTAATCAACCATTAAACTGCCTCAAATTGTTGCTCTGATTAAAAAAAATGACAAAACTTTTCTTCTCCGTATAGAAAGTGCGACATTAAACAGTTTCAAGTGGTTTAATCATGCTTAATTCATCACAGCATTTGGGAAGCCTGCAGTTGATTTTTATTATGTAAATGTTATATTTTTATCAACATTTGATAGCAGGGACCCTGCCATTCAAAGCTTTTCTGTCCGTAAAACACACACACACGCACACACACACACACACACACCGCAAAATGAGCTAACATTACGCTAAAAGCAGGGGGAGCTGGCGCCTTACTCAGCTACAATCGGGCGGAAGGCAGGGTATACCCTGGACAAGTCGCCACCTCATCGCAGGGCCAACACAGATAGACAGACAACATTCACACTCACATTCACACACTAGGGCCAATTTGGTGTTGCCAATCAACCTTTCCCCAGGTGCATGTCTTTGGAAGTGGGAGGAAGCCGGAGATAGGCGCCAGCGCCCCCCGCAACCCCGAAAGGGAATAAGCGGTAGAAAATGGATGGATGGATTACGCTAAAAGCCAATTAGCCTTCACCTTTACAGTAAGCCAGCGCTGCAAGCGAGCTGAGCTGCAGTATAAGTTTCTAGAAGGTCAACAGGCTCATAGTAATGTTAGTAGTAGTTGACTGGGAGGTGTTTATTATCATTTAGGGAGAGTACGCTGCCTTATGCTCACCTGCTAAACACCTATCTGCTCGACGCTGAAGCATTTACTAGATGCGCTCTGAATACGCACTGCTGATTGGCTGTTTCCGCTATATATGTAAACAATCAGATGGTTGTGTGGGTGGGACAATGATGGGTGCTGAGAGAGAGGCAGAAAAAGCAAAGCAGCTTGTTAAGACTTTAGCTTAGAAACTTGTTTGGTACACCCCTGTACCGAACCGAAACCCCCGTACCTAAACGGTTCAATAGAAGTACACGTACAGCTATACCCCTAGTGGATATAGAAGAGAGTAATTTATTATCAACTAGAAAGTAGTCAATGTGGGTAAAAGTGTAGTGGACATAAGAGAAGGAGTATTGCCTTCTGAGGGGATTAATAAAACGACCGACATCTGAAACTGAAAATTCTTCCATAAAAGACTGAATTACCTTCGCGGACCTTGATAGTGGGTAAGTTTTGGGTGATGAGCAATCAAGCCGGGGGTAGAGCAAACAGTTAAATTATTTTCCTAGTATTGGAAAGTATGTTAAAAAAATCAGGGAAATTCAGAAAAAGACGTTTGAAAACGGTGTCATCGTCATATTTGGGAGCATAAACATTAACAAGGGTGACTTGGGTTTTGGAAATCTAGCCCCTGACAATAACATATTGGGATCAGAAACACTATACGAGTGTACACAAGGAACATATTTATGTAACAAATTAGCAACTCCCCTTGATTTGCCCCAAAAATAAAGATCGGCAAGTCTGTCATATCCTTCCTCTCCTCAAGTTATCAGAAGGTTTAAGATGAATCTCCTGCAAGAAGATTACCTGGCCGCCCAGATGACGGAAACGATGTATTCGTTTTTATAGGATTAAGCCTTTGCAATTAAAACCTGTAAACCCAACACCCCACCCGCCGGATGTAGCTGTTAGATTAGGCTGGGTCTTAGCAAAAAGATGCAAACACCAAATATACATTATACAAAAACACAAGTCTCTGGTAAAACTACAAAAAATAAGCTTGACTGATGAAAATAAAATAAAAACAAAACAGTGACCCCCAGTCCTCTACCCTAAAACTCTTCCGAACATTGATCCGGCCATTTAAGTACAGCATACTATTAAGACCTATTTCTTCCATTGAATGTGCAAAAATTAGGGATATCCAATAATATCGGACTGTCGATATTATTGACAATTAATGCTTTAAAATGTAAAATCGGAAATTATCGGTATCGGTTTCAAAATGTACAATTTATGACTTTTTAAAATGCCGCCGTGTACACGGACGTAGAGAGAAGTACAGAGCGTCAGTAAACTTCAAAGGCACTTCCTTAGCGTGCCGGCCCAGTCACATAATATTTACGGGTTTTCACACACACAAGTGAATGCAACTTATACTTGGTCAACAGCCATTCAGGTCACACTGAGGGTGGCCGTATAAACAACTTTAACACTGTGAACCCACACCAAACAAGAATGATAAACACATTTCGGGAGAACATCAGCACCGTAACACAACAGAACAAATCCACAGAACCCCTTGCAGCACTAACTCTTCCGGGACTCTACAATATGCTACCCCCGCCCCCCCAACCATGCCCACCTAAACCTCCTCATGCTCTCTCAGGGAGAGCATATCCCAACTTCCAAGCTGCTGTTTTGAGGCATGTTAAAAAAAACAATGCACTTTGTGACTTCAATGATAAATATGGCAGTGCCATGTTGGCATTTTTTTCCATAACTTGAGTTGATTTATTTTGGAAAACCTTGTTACATTGTTTAATGCATCCAGCGCTAACCACAACAAAACTAGGCACAATAATGTGTTAATTCCACAACTATATATATCGGTATCGGTTGATATCGTCATATCGGAATATCGTCAAAAAAGCCATTATCGGATACCCCTAGCAAAAATATATGAAGAAGACCGATATACAACTGATAAATATGTCAATAAGATAATATCAAAAAATAGTTAGTAGTCATTTTGGCATAGCTCGGTTGGTAGAGCGGCCGTGCCACCAACTTGAGGGTTGCAGGTTCGATTCCCGCTTCCGTCATCCTAGTCACTGCCGTTGTGTCTTTGGGCAAGACACTTTACCCACCTGCTCCCAGTGCCACCCACACTGGTTTAAATGTAACTTAGATTTTGAGTTTCACTATGTAAAGCGCTTTGAGTCACTAGAGAAAAGCGCTATATAAATATAATTCCCTTCACTTCATTTTGACAGAACACAGGAACTCCATCTGAATAAGATAGAACACAATAAGAAAGGCAAGATCTCTCATGCGTCTCTTGTTTGAAGTGCTCTAGCACACCTCCCAGGTTGAATGTTTTTGTCCACAAAGTCCGCCGCCCTTGTGGGAATCATCGAATCTGTGGATCAGGCCGTTGGATAAAGTAATCCGCAAAGTCGCCCGGAATAGAAGACCAAACCTCACGTTGAGACATGGATGCAGCCTTCTCTTCACGGCAGCAAAAGTTGCTTGTTTTTGAGTTACGGCCTGAGAAAAGTCTGGAAAGATTTTGGTTCATACAAACCCCGTTTCCATATGAGTTGGGAAATTGTGTTCGATGTAAATATAAACAGAATACAATGATTTGCAAATCGTTTTCAACCCATATTCAGTTGAATGCACTACAAAGACAACATATTTGATGTTCAAACTGATAATTGTTTTTTTGCAAATAGTCATTAACTTTAGAATTTGATGAAGTTGGGGAAGGTGGCAATAAGTACTGATAATGTTGAGGAATACTCATCAAACACTTATGTGGAACATCCCACAGGTGTGCAGGCTATTTGGGAACAGGTGGGTGCCATGATTGGGTATTAAAACAGCTTCCCAAAAAATGCTCAGTCTTTCACAAGAAAGGATGGGGCGAGGTACACCCCTTTGTCCACAACAAATAGTCAAACAGTTTAAGAACAACGTTTATCAAAGTGCAATTGCAAGAAATTTAGGGATTTCAACATCTACGGTCCATAATATCATCAAACGGTTCAGAGAATCTGGAGAAATCACTCCACGTAAGCGACATGGCCGGAAACCAACATTGAATGGCCATGACCTTTGATCCCTTAGACGGCACTGTATCAAAAACCGACATCAATCTCTAAAGGATATCACCACAATGGCTCAGGAACACTTCAGAATACCACTGTCACTAAATACAGTTTTTCGCTACATTTGTAAGTGCAAGTTAAAGCTCATTTATGCAAAGCAAAAGCCATTCATCAACAACATCCAGAAACGCCGCCGGCTTCTCTGGGCCCGAGATCATCTAAAATGGACTGATGCAAAGTGGAAAAGTGTTCTGTGGTCTGACGAGTCCACATTTCAAAATGTTTTTGGAAATATTCGACATCGTGTCATCTGGACCAAAGGGGAAGCGAACCATCCAGACTGTTATTGACGCAAAGTTCAAAAGCCAGCATCTGTGATGGTATGGTGGTGCATTAGTGCCCAAGGCATGGGTAACTTTCACATCTGTGAAGGCACCATTAATGCTGAAAGGTACATACAGGTTTTGGAAGAACATATGCGCCGTCTTTTTCACGGACGCCCCTGCTCATTTCAGTAAGACAATACCAAGCCACATTTAGCATGTTTTACAACAGCGTGGCTTCGTAAAAAAAGAGTGTGGGTCCTCTCCTGGCCCGACTGCAGTCCAGACCTGTGTCCCAAACGTTTATTGAGTGTTGTTGAAAGAAAAGGTGATGTAACACAGTGGTGAACATGCCCTTTCCCAACTACTTTGGCACGTTCTAAATTCTAAGTTATTATTTGCAAAAAAAATCAAATAAGTTTATGAGTTAGAACATCAAACATCTCGTCTTTGTAGTGCATTCAATTGCATATGGGTTGAAAAGGATTTGCAAATCATTGTATTCCGTTTATATTTACATCTAACACAATTTCCCAACTCATATGGAAACGGGGTTGGTACATGGGATTTACAACATTAACTATGAAGGATAAAACACTGAATATTGACAACATATGAACGTCACACCCCCTCTCCATCAACATATTTTACAATCAAGCGAAACACAACAAAAATGCAACAGACAGCGAAATATGAACGTTAAGGGTTAAAAAACAAAACACCTGCAATCTGATATATCAGATAGACATGCAATTATATGATTTATACGTTCCCTCACAGTCCAAGAAACAGTTTTTTTTAATGCAGCTGAAGTTTTGGTCGGTTTATTCAAGTACGCTACGGTAAATTTAGCTCACCAAATGTGAGCCGGACATAATATAGGGAGATTTATTTCCTTTCATTGTAGCTTCACGAGGTCAACGAAGCGAAGGATTACGTGTCGGAATGAACAAACGCAGGCAGGGGCTGGATTTTTTTTTTTCACCTGTGGTTCCTCGGAGGAGGAGATGAGCTGCGGCACATTAAAGAGTGCGATTAGATAAAAGTGCTGCCAGTGCTGATGTGCGGCTGACATTGACGGACCGGGCCTCTCAACTCAAAGTATTGATGCTGACGGACAGAAGGAAGTCGTGAAGGAAATAAGATTGGAGAAGGGAGGAAAATGTCCCTGTGATGAAAAGGAAACTCGATGATAATTTTTAGTCTGCTGCTATTTCTCCAAAATGGACTTGGCTCCTACTTCTTTGTCATTTCTGACACAAAAGGTCCCCATAGGAATTAACTTTAATTAAAGTGCAGTGAGACACGTTCATCTTGCAGACCCTTGGAGCCGAAATTAACCATTGCTTGCACATTTACTGTCAAATTGACTTCATTCAGTGCATGATCTTTAAATATTTTAACAGTTTATAGGTATGGTTTTCCTCCATTGTTCTGTTTTAATATACTTTAGCAATGTCAGATCCTTCGTAGACATGTTTAGCAACGTGAGTATTACCGTATGTTCTGTTTTTTTCCCCACGCTTTGACTCCTGCGGCTAATTAATGGATTTTTCTTCTCTAACAGCCATAATAACAGCAATAATAAGCCATAATAACAGCAATAATAACATCAATAATGTTTTGTATTCAACAAGAAATGTTCATATTACACCGACAGAGACACTGAAAAGGTGTTATTGTTTTTGCTATGCTGCCATCTTTTGGACGGGTCGCTCACTGCAGGTTGAACAAAGTAACAGTGAAATTCATATGAATAATCACAGAATGGAGAAATGGGGGTGGGATTAAATAAATTATCTTCTCCCCACTTCCTTTCAGGCAAAACTGAACAATCATGTATTACATACCATACATGACCTTTGGCACTATATTAATTTATATTATTATGTGTTGTCAACTTTGTACTTTTTTATTATTATTATTATTATTATTATTTTTATATCAGTGCCTGAAATAAATAAAATAAAATAAAAAAACAAAAAACATGTATTTTCTGTTTTGTTCCTTGAACCGGAAGTTAAACCGTACATAGCGTTCCTACCCTTATGGATTCTTTATTCGTCACTCCAATAATGGTTGTAAAGGTTGTAAGTTTTACAATATAACTAAAACAATGCATACCGGTAGTTACTAAACCACCCCATGTGTGATGTCTGTAGAAAAATCCAAAAAACAGAATGAAAATGCAGCAAAAAGGGCTCCAGTTTGGATTGTTCTTTTTTGATATGATACTTAAGCAACGTGAGAACCTTTGTAGGCATGTTTAGCAATGTGTCTAATGTTCTGTATTTTCAGTGGAACATATAAAATGTTGGTGTTGTTTACTTGAGTTATATTGCCATTTACTACATGTATCTCTTATGTTTGCCTGCCATCTACTGGTCACACTTATCATTACACCATGTACCAAATAAAATAGCTTCAAGGTCGGTAAGCAAAACCAGAATTATTCCGTATATATAAGGCGCACTGTCGAGTTTTGAGAAAGGAAAATGATTTTAAGTGTGTCCAGAAAATACGGTACTTCCAGTTTATAGCTCGGTCTAAACAGTGCAATTCAGCACCTGAAGTGAGCGAACTCTTCCAAAATGTTGGCGCCACAGCACACACAAGAACACACCCAATCAGTCTGTTTGATTGTTTATTTTAAATTTATTTATTATATGTGGCTGTCAGAAAAGGATAATCCATAAATTAGCCGCACTGTTTTTGTTACGGTTGGGGAAGGGGGGGGGGGGGTCACATCTTTCTGGGGGGTTTGTTCTCCCGGGATGCAAACGGAATACTCCGGACAAGGCGTGCAGGTAGGAACATGATTTCATCTCCGAAAATCAAATACGTACCAAAACAGAAAACAAGCAGAAGGAAAATGTGCTGATCGCACGGGAAGCTAAGGTTACCTCTTAGCACAGGGAGCATATACTCGGAGACAAGAAATACTAACGTAACTGTTGGATTAAGCAAACAATGAAGACAGACTGAGCGTGGCGAGAAAGGTGAATAAATAGATCTCTGGTTAGTGGTCGACAGCAGGTGAGCGTGCCGACTACTAACCAGAGGCAGGTGAACCCAATTAATCCCCATGGAAACTATAACCACCCCAGAGGTGCACAAACAGGAACTAAGGAAGTCCAAAACTAACAGAAAATAACAAAACATGATCAGGGCCACGGATCCTGACAGTTTTGTAAGAATTCAAAGCCTGGGGAAAAAAGTTGAGGCTTATCGTCCGGAATAGGGCCGCAACTAACGACTATTTAATAGTCGACGATTCATTGACTATCTTAATGAATCTTATGATTCAGGCGCACGTGTGCAATTGACCATTGTTATTGTGTCTTTCTTCATTGCATTGCACCTAGACGCTGCTTTAAAAAGTGCTGGAATTGATTCAGACAAAGTTTAGCTGGCAGACTTTGGCTAAAATAATAGTTCAGTCAATTTTTCGCAAAACTCCATTCCACACCTATTAGCTATCCAGCAAGGTACATGTATATGTGTATATATATATATATATATATATATATATATATATATATATATATATATATATATATATATATATATATATATATATATATATATATATATATAAATATATATATATATATATATATATATATATATATATATATATATATATATATATATGCATAAACATAAATTTTTTTTCTCCTATATTTGTTAAAAATATGCCTACCTTGCATATATATATATATATATATATATATATATATATATATATATATATATATGAGAAAAAATTCTCACATTTTACATGTTTACAAATGTCGACAATGTTGACAATGGTTGCACCCTTTATGTTAATCAAATTTACTACAAGGAGGTACTCTTGAAAAACTGTTAAAAAATACGTTTAGATACAATTACACGGTGCCAAAATAAAATAACTAAATTAATAACAAATGACCTTGATTGAACTGCAAATTAAAATATAGCTTCACCATTTTAGTCATAATTTTTGAGCTTGAGAAATTTCTGCTATTTAATGTTTTCATTACCTCCACAAGTGGTGAAAAAAGTGTAGTAAAACTGAGTGCCGTTGCGGCCCATACGGACCACAGCTGAGAAACTGACATTTTTGAGAAGCTGATATTTTTTTGATGGCCCCAGCCCTATGCTTAAGAAACACGGATTTTGTGGATATACAACTTGTATTTCAAAGTATTTTACATTTATCATTGGACTTTTTAGAATATCACAATATACTTCCATACAACCATACTATATACTATCCTGACTCAAGTATTTGTTGTGTACTAGGCAAAGGGAAGGAGGCGACACCAATGCAGAACTGCGGTTTAGAAGGGTTATTCAAACCCTCGATGAATGTGTGGGATATGTATGCTACCACTAGTGAGTGAAAGCGGATGAAGGGTGGAATTAACAATGTGAGATTTACCAGAGGATGTTGTCGACGCGTGTTGAATGTATCTTTTGTCGAACCCAAGGGGGAAGGCGAAGAGGCATTGAGTAGGGAGGTAAGCAGTCGGGGGCTGGAGAGAGGCAACAATGTCCGGGTCCAAGCAATGGTCGAGGATCGGTGAAGGAGGGAGGAGGTCGTGAGGCACGACACGGATCACGGACGACACTGTGGGAGACACAAAGGACATCAAAATGGGAACGAGGAAAAGCACAAAGAAGGCGAGCAAGGAACGAGGGAGGGGTGCCAGACGTGATACTTACTCAGGGGAGATTGGCTACGTTTTGGCAAAGGTCTCTTGGGTCTGCTGGGTTTTATGCCGCTCCCTCTCGTCAGGTCCAGGTGTGCTGATGCGCGATTGTCTGCAGCCGTGTTGCTGTGTGGGCAGGGGCGTGTCCAGTCGAGCAGCCAGAGTAGGAACTGTGACACACAGTTGCAGGGGAAACCAAGTAATAGTCAGTGCCGTGACAGTATCGTGATATATATTGTGTCATGAAATCATTGTCATCCGAGTGAGTTCGCTTTTGGAATACTTTTGGATCTCGGGACTTGGGACCCTTTAAGGGGAAAATTGTACTTGTTGGGGTACTTTCCCAGCAAGCACAAGACATTAAAACAACATTGAGAATGTGTTGAATGAGGTCCTGACGTTGAGCAACCCGAACCTAACGTTGGAACAACATGCTTTTTGGCGACGTTTATAATCAATGTTGGGTTCTGACGTTGATTTGTCCGTTAAATTTTGGTCATTTCCCAACCAATATTCTACAACACAAATACAAAGTCGAAACATGTTTTTTGACAAGATTTATTCAGTGTCAGGTTGTGATGTTGATTTGACCATTTAAATTTGGTAATTTCCCAATCAACAACGTGGTTCAAATGTTAGACACTAACGTTGTCTCAAGTTCCAAATACAACTATTTTGCAATTGTGTTTCAAAAGTCAGTTTCAGAGGACATGTATGTAGAATCAACGTTGTATCAATGTCTCATACCTGCTGGTTTGGGAACATTTGGAAATCTTTGAAGTTTCGAATTAAGGTTAGTCCTTTCCTGAACCCATTGATTTATTTTCCAGTAAAAATAGATAGAGTCCAATCCCTTTGAGGAAGACCCAGGACTTGGAAGTTCTCTTACCTGTGAAAAGTTAGACTATTTGGTCTCTTTTCTCGACAATACCTTTTGATCTCTTTGATGACATCCTTGGCTTGTGAAAGGAACTAAGGAACTATGAAAAAAACGAGTTACGATTGCCGATAATCTCTAGCATGAGGTGGTCGTGAGTAACGACTGGACTTCAAAGGAATTACCAAGGAACTGAAATGAGCCACCACTGGCAGGATATAGGCAGCCTCGATGAGCGTCCATCAAGACGAGAACGAGACCCAGAGCCGGTACTCTCTGAGAGATACTGATGTTAAATGACATGACGAAAGGTACGTCAAAAGGAGCAGATGAACAAAAATCATCATCATTTCTCTGAAGGAATTGAAAAATGGGTTTTAAAGAAATGAAAAGGGGATTGATGACATAAAAAAGACATAGAGGAGCTGAAAGAAGAGCGTCTGGCGCTTTGCCAATAATTTTCGAGGCCAGACGGAAAAGTGGAAACGGAAGTAAAAAACGCTATTACAAAAGAAGAAAAAAAAATCAGGACAAAGTTCGCAAAGTAAAACTACAAAACAGCAATGCTTAAGTAGGGAAAGAAACTAAATGTTAAAAAACGTTTACATGAATTACCGTATTTTTCAGACTATAAGGCATACTTAAAATTCTCTCAAAGATCGACGGTGCGCCTTTTAACTCGTGCGCCTATTTTACGGATGAATTCTGGCTGTGCTTGCCGGCCTCAAAGCAATTTTATCTGGTACATGGTTGTAGTGATACGTGTGACCAGTGGATGGCATCCGCAAATAGGAGATACGTACGTGCGGACTGCAGTTTGACGCCTGTTCAATAAATGATGCTTGCAGGTACAGGTTAGCAAGAAAGCCCGAAACTGTAATGTTTCATTGAGAATACAGAACATTACACACAGCGCTCAAAATTCTGTCAAAATGTTTTAGTACGATGTGTATACATATATATATATATATATATATATATATATATATATATATATATATATATATATATATATATATATATGTGTTTGTATGTATGTATGTGTATATATATATATGTTTGTATGTATGTATGTGTATATATATATATATATATATCTGTGATGAGGTGGCGACTTGTCCAGGGTGTACCCCGCCTTCCGCCCGTTGTAGCTGGGATAGGCGCCAGCGCCCCCCGCGACCCCGAAAGGGAATAAGCGGTAGAAAATGGATGGATGGATGGATATATATATATATATGTACATATCTATATACATATTTATATGATATTTACATTTTTATATATATATAATTTATATATATATATATATATATATATATATATATATATATATATATATATATATATATATATATATATATATATATATATATGTATACATATAATGTGTGTGTGTGTGTGTGTGTGTTTGTGTGCGTGTGTGTGACACATAAAAATAACACTCCACCAGGCCTCCTACATCCAGGGATAATAGAGCTGTCACAGTGTTTTGACTCTCAGTATTGATTCTGCTGTTAATTTCTTTCGGGGCCGCTGGCTGGACGCCGTCCAAAGATATTAAATGTAATGTATTGTTGCGGTGGAACAGTTCTAACACTGATCATACACTGATATCTGCCCACCAACGTTATATTGATTGCGACCGCCCCCCCCCAAATATCGCATTTGACATTCAGCCTCCAATGTTCCTGTCTCATATTCTGCTGATTTCTTATTTCCCGTTCTCTTCCATGTATACAAATTTCTGAAATACTGAAAAAAAAGGCTGAGCTCATTCTTTTTTCATCACAAGTCAGAAGATTTGATACATTTCTTTCTGCAACATTTCCAGACTAGCTTTAAATCATTAGAAACATTTTCTTAATTCCTTTTACCTTGTTTTTTGTTAGTTTTTTTTTAAAAACATTTTTACAGTTTTTTTTTAAATAAGCTTTGGATGATAAAAACAGTAATATTTTTTTTTTGTTAAATAATGGTGATTAATCAAAAAAAATATTGCATTGATCATGAACACACTTGAATCAATCGTGCAATTTATTTTGACCGTACAAGCCGGGGGTCAGCAACACCCGGCTCTCAAGACACAAGCGGCTCTTTAGCGCCGCCCTGGTGGCTACCTTTTCAAAAATGTATGATAATGGAAAAAAGAAGAGGAATAAATATATATTTTTGTTTTAAAACGGTTTCTGTAGGAGGACAAACATGAAACGAGCCTTCCCAATTGTTAGAAATCCTACTGTTTACATTAAACATGCTTCACTGATGAGAGTATTTGCCGCGCCACATTTTGTCCTACTAATTTCGGAGGTCCTTGAATGTATCGTGGTTTGTTCAACTTTCCTTGATGCTTTCACAGGAAGACGTTTTTTATACCACTCCTTCTATGACTCTATTTTGTCCATCAAACTTTTTATACTGTGCGTGGATGCACAAAGGCACATGCTCTGTCATGTTTTGTGGTCACGTTCTGTTTGGTTTTGGACTCAATGTGCACTCTTGTTTGTTTTGTCAGCATGACAACTCATTACTTTCACCTGTTATGTGTTCACGACTCACATACCTGATTTGTTTGTTCTCACGCACCCGTCAATCACTGCACCACTATTTAAGTCTGTAGTTGCCAGGCATTAAGCCTGGCGACATCACCCTCTACACACCCTTGATACCCGATTGATTACGCGGTCAATGCCATAGCGCTTATGCCATTGCTCTGTTGTTTTTGACTTCTTCACGCCACAGTAAGTGTTTCGTTTTTATGTCCACAGTTTAGTGAGTTTTTTTAGTGCATGTTTCAAGTCCTAAGTTGTTTTTGCCTCCGCCTTGTGCGCGCCTTTTGTTTGGTACTTTTTTGACTGATTAATTAAAAGATGTCAGTACCTTCACGCCAAGTCGATTTGCACCACGGGAAAACAAACCACACCAAAGTCCAAGTCTTGACACTCTCCTTGAAATAATCCTAATACCCACTACAACGGTGGGAAATACCATACTTTGACTTTCACAAAGTGCATTATTTTTTATTTGTTTTAAACATGCCTCAAAACAACAGCTGCAAAAACAATGAAGGCACACAGCTTCAGTCCAGAGTGTACTAGAGTCTTACAGTAAACAATAACATGGTCCTCCTTTAGTAGACTGCCTGGCATACTGTATTACAGGAAATTATGAACTGGGCTCAATCTGCCCTGCTCAAATGTATTTGTATGACTAACACGAATGTTCTGCAAGCTAGTGGTGAGTGCTTGAAGTGGCCTAGCAGTCACCCAGAGCTTCTGAAATGCTGCGTTGGGACAGGACACCTCCGTTTACTGCAAGCTGCTTTCGGTGTTTGCTTTTCATCCATCTTCCGCTTGTATTCATCGTGTATCTCTTTATAATTCCTGAACAGGTGGGATATCGAATTGCTCGTATTCAAGGAAGACGTCTTGGTTCCTCCTCGCATAACCAACTTTTGGCAGTCATTGCAAATTGCTAGTTTTTTATCCGTCAGACACACTTTGAAATAATCCTAAACCATAGACATGGGCTCGCTTGTTAGCCACGGCTACAGCACCGGCAACAACACACTCTTCTTGTTGTTATGCTCCGCTCGCGGCGGTTTGATGAGGTCATCAAGCGTCGCCGGTAAATCTCTAATGCTGCAGTCGTCAACTCCTGTGTTGTGTGTGGGAGAGGTGAGAAGGGCGAAGGGGCTGCTGACCGGAATAGGCACCTGCTCTGTACTGCTCCCTACGTCCGTATGTACCGCTCCATACAGCAGCGTTTTAAAAAGTAATTTTACTTTTTGAAACCGATACCGATCATTTCCGATATTACATTTTAAAGCATTTATCGGCCGATAATATCGGACATCTCTAATATAAATGTTTAAAAAGTGTACCGTAGACAGAAGATTTTCAAGTTATTATCAGCATTGAAATGGTTTTCAAATATGATGCTTCTCTAAACAGCTTAACAAAATAAGGACATACACATGCTTTTAATGACAATTAAAGAAATTAATTTGTATTCCTGCTGTAGAAGCACTTGCATTCAGAAGAGAGGAGCTACACTTCCATGTTTACATAAAAGTTTCACGCATTAAAAACACCAAATGCTAACTGTTACGATCATGGTTTGATTATCAAAGATGTTTGGTAATGTAATCTGTGATATTTTTACCTCAATAAATGCTTTTAATATTCCGTACATTACAAGTAGTACAGGGTAATGATATTTATATCTCTCTGCAAGACAATGTTTTAATCTTTTAATTGAGGACTATCAAACAGAACATTAAAACAATGTATATACTAATATTTATTAAGGTATAACTATTGCATTACATTACAAATCATTTTTAATAAAACATGATCTTAATGGAAGACGTTTTTTTTTATATTTTTTTATGAAGTTAGACTGAACGTAACACTATTAGGGTGAAGCCGGAACTGTGTGATTGGTTTGAGAAGGTCTCTGATAAAATACTTCCTCTGGACTGCCTGCCCACCGTCTTTACTTTGTGTTGAGTCTTTTTGCCATCAACACAGTTACAATGACAATCTACATTTCCATGATGTACCCTTTCCTTTGTCCATTTCTGCTCGCTATTTTCCCGCTTGTGGCTCATCAGTCCATAGTGAAAGCAGCCACATTTCCTGTTTCTACAGACGCTTTATTGCCCTATTAATAGTAAATAAATAATTTAGCCCAGCCTTTGGCGAGCGATAATGCCAAGGAGGAGCCAGCAACACCCTTTGTCTGTCATTAAAGAGTCTGGTTTGTCCTTTGCAAATGAAATATGTAAACATAAAACAAAAACAATGTGCAGCCAACGTTCAGTAGATATGGAGAACTATTAATACTGCACTTCAACCAATAGGAACATTCCCTGTACTAAAAATGTAATAATTCACAATGAAAAATCAGACAATGACTCATGTGATTTACAAACCCCGTTTCCATATGAGTTGGGAAATTGTGTTGGATGTAAATATAAACGGAATACAATAATTTGCAAATCATTTTCAACCCATATTCAGTTGAATATGCTACAAAGACAACATATTTGATGTTCAAACTGATAAACATTTTCTTTTTTTTGCAAATAATCATTAACTTTAGAATTTGCTGCCAGCGACACGTGACAAAGAAGTTGGGAAAGATGGCAATAAATACTGATAAAGTTGAGGAATGCTCATCAAACACTTATTTGGAACATCCCATAGGTGTGCAGGCTGATTGGGAAAAGGTTGGTGCCATGATTGGGTATAAAAACAGATTCCGTGCAATGTTCAGTCATTCACAAACAAGCATATGTCAGGACTATGACATGGATTGGTTTTGCTCCTTCGACTCAGAGGGATTACAGGACGAGCCAGACATGAATTCAGGTACATGATGATAATTTATTAATACACTAAATACAAAAATAATCAAAACAAAGGGCGCTCACAAGGAGGTATATTAAGAGACTACAAAATACAAACAGGAAACAAAAACACTTGCACCATGGCATGAATGAACTATGAACATAAACAGCAAAATGGCATGACTATAAACAACTAAAACAAAACACTTACTGTGACAAAAAAACAGGAGGCAAGAATAGCAAGGTGCGTGGCAGGTGATCGTGGGCATGGAGAATGAGTAGCATATGTAGGCAATGCAATAGCAGGCATGAAGGCAGAAAGCAAATAGCAAAGTTCCCAGGAAGAGGACAGAAACAAAATGGTATAAATAGCAGCTATGATGATTAGAAACAGGTGTGGGACTGAGGGCTGGGCGTGACTTGGAGACCAGGTGGAAACTAATGGGTTACTATGGAAACAAACAAAACCAGGAAGTGTAAAACGGGAAACAAGAGTCCAAAAACAAAACAAACATGGTCAAACTTAAAACTGAATTACAGGCATGACAGGATTGGGAAACGGTCACCACATTGTGAACAAATGCGTGAGCAAACTGTCAGGCAGTTTTAAAACAACATTTCTCATCAGGCTATTGCAAAGAATTCAGGAATTTTACCATCTGTGGTCCGTAATACCATCAAAAGGTTCAGAGAATCTGGAGGAATCACTGATCATAAGCGATGGTATAACGGACCTTCGTTCCCTCAGGCGGTACTGCATCAAAACCGACATCAGTGTGTAAAGAATATCACCACATGGGCTCAGGAAGAATTCAGAAAACCACTGTCGGTAACTACAGTTGGTCGCTACATCTGTAAGTGCAAGTTAAAGCTCTACTATGCAAAGCCTAAGCCATTTATAAACGATACCCAGAAACGCCGCCGGCTTCGCTGGGCCCAAACTCACCTAAGATGGACTGATGCAAAGTGGAAAAGTGTTCTGTGGTCTGACGAGTCCACATTTCAAATTGTTTTTTGGAAACGGTCAACTTCGTGTCCTCTGGACCAAAGAGGAAAAGAACCATCAGGACTGCTCTAGGTGCAAAGTTGAAAAACCAGCATCTGTGATGGTATGGGGGTGTATTTGTGCCCAAGGCATGGGTAACTTACACATCTGTGAAGGCACCATTAATGCTGAAAGGTACATACAGGTTTTGGAGCAACATATGTTGCCATCCAAGCAACGTTATCATGGACGCCCCTGCTTATCTCACCAAAACAATGCCAAGTCACTTGTTAAAACAGCGTGGCTTCATAGTAAAAGAGTGCAGGTACTAGACTGGCTTGCCTGTAGTCCAGACCTGTCTCTCGTTGAGAATGTGTGGCGCATTATGAAGCGTAAAATACCACAACGGAGACCCCGGACTGTTGAACAACTTAAGCTGTACATAAAAAAAGAATGGGAAAGAATTCCACCTGAAAAGGTTCAAAAATGTCTCTCCTCAGTTCCCAAAAGTTTATTGAGTGTTGTTAAAAGAAAAGGTGATGTAACACAGTGGTGAACATGCCCTTTCCCAACTACTTTGGCACGTGTTGCAGCCATGAAATTCTAAGTTAATTATTATTTGCCCAAAAAAAATAAAGTTTATGAGTTTGAACATCAAATATCTTGTCTTCGTACTGCATTTAATTAAATATGGGTTAAAAAGGATTTGCAAATCAATTTCCCAACTCATATGGAAACGGGGTTTGTACAACACTGATTGGTTGTACTTATTTCTTTTTGTTTTACATTGAACCCTGACTACAGCGTTGTGAACAAAAACCTGCATTGTCATGCATCAGACATAAGCACATAGCATTATCATAAACAAATGCATGTGAGTTCAGACGCAGGTGCGAAATTAAACATGCATTACATCAAATATTCAACGAAGTTTACTAAGCAAAACAAAAGTGCATTTTCTCCAACTCAAATACACAACGTGGCTGATTACAATTTACAAGGGAGACGGTAGATGGTTGTTAATTTTTTGTTCATCGAGTACTGCTACTATGGGTCTGTTCATAGTCATAGACTGAGATTGGTGGATCGGACCAATCTGAGTCCAGGAACAAAAAGACTCGATCTGACTAATCTAAGACCTGTTTACATACACCGCACACATTCTTTTTGCCCTCAAGTGACACAGATCTGATTTTTTTTTTTTTTGCCAGTCAATATGCTCCAAACTCTGATCCCCTTTGGCATCAGAGTCAGACTACATCAGAAGGTAGTCATGAATCCAACTGAAATTTTAAATGTGACTCCAGTCCTGGATGTTGACTTTTTTGTTAGCTTTGGGAAAACTCGCAGCGGAAGTGGGATCTACGGGCATGTTTGGGGGCGGTCGGACTGGTGGTGGGTTGGCTTGGGTGCAGGTCATTTCCACCCCTGTGATTTTGTGCTATTCGCCTTTTCGGTGGCCTTACGGTCTTGCGGCTGTGTGTTGCTGTGGCTCTGGGCATTAACGGCGGCACGTTGGGGTGTTTGGTTGGCCGGGGTGGATGTCCAATGGCTCGATTGGCTGGGCTTTGGATAGAATTGGGGTTGGTAGGTTGGCGGCCTTGGTCGCGCTTTTGTTTCAGTGTTCATACTGTGAATTGGCGGTGTCAATTGTTTGTGGTGGTGGTTGCTGTGGTTTTACTGGCGGTTGGCGTTGCTTTGTTGGGTTGGAGTGGTCGGGGGACTGGGATGGGTGGCTGTCCGCTTGTGGAGTTGTGGGGGATGGCTGGTGTTAGCTTGCTAACTGGTTTTGGGTACTGACGTGCGATGACTTCTTCCCCCGGTGAGGGGCTCCGTTCGCTGGCCGGGACTCATATGGGCAAATTGCTGTGTGGATGGCCGGGATGCGGTGTTCGCTTTGGGCATATGGACTCCGCAGAGTTGGGTTGGGGTGGGCGTTGGCTTTGTTTGGCAGAAGGTGGACTGGCGTGGCATCATGTTTAACTGGTGTGGTGTGCCTGCGGAGTCATTGGCTGTGGGAAAGGCCTGCCTCCTGGCCGTTAGTTCTTGGTTGCCTCCTGCATAGACAGGGGGTATGTCCGGGCCCTCCACTCTTCCTACTTACAGCACACACACACACACATATACAACTTTGAGGGCGTGTCATGCAGGGAGGCATGGCGGCGGCTCCAGTCCTCAAGTCTTGTCCCCTGCTCGTCCATACCTCAATTTTAGCTGTATATTAGACACTTAGGGTTTGAGGGGCTCAGCATTGTTGGCACCCACCATGGCATTGATCTTCTCCAATTTTAATCGCATTATTATTTCCCACAAGCATACATATCTCCCTCACGCTACAGTACACACATCAATAGGGACTGGAGGTCGACTGTAATGGCTGACCTCCTAGTTTTGACTACACAGGAGACATCTAGAAGCCTTATAAAAATGCATGGGTGGGTTGGGGTTCGGGAGTACGGCGTGGCTCTCATTGCCTCTTCGATTGGCTGGTTCACAGTGGGCAGTGGGTGCCGGGGCTTGATCACTTTGTTTGTTTATATATGTGTCATGTTCTGTGGTCACGTTTTGTTTAGTTATGTTCTGTTTGGTTTTTGGACCTCTTTGTGCACTCTTGTTTGTTTTGTTACCATGACGACCGATTAGCTCAACTGATTCATTTGAACTCACGCACTTGATTTGTTTAGGACTCACGCACCTGTGTTAATCATGTCACCATTATATAAGCCTGTGGTTACCAGGTAGTCGGCCTGGCGACATCACTCCTGATACCCTTGACATTATTCATGCTCTACTTTTTATGACACTGTTTTTATGCTCATTCCATGCCTTTGTTCCATGCTCTCGTTTTTTCACGTTACAGTAAGTGTTTTCGTTTTTATGTCCATAGTTCTGCCTTTGTGCTAGTTTTGGTTTTCTTAGCCAAGTTTGTTTTTTGCCTTATGCGCGTCTTTTGTTTGTTCCTTTTCGAGTAAAATTAAATCATGTCTTAATCTGCAAGCCTTGTCCGGTCCAGTCGCTTTGCACCACGGCAAAACAATCCTCGCAGAAAACTGCACGTTAGCCCTAGTCTTGACAATATGTGTGTGTTTGTCTGTGCGTATGTAAATGTGTATATAAATGTATATACATATATAAATATATATATATATATATATATATATATATATATATATATATATATATATATATATATATATATATATATATATCTATATATATATATATATATATATATATATATATATATATATATATATATATATATATATATATATATATATATATATATATATATATATATATATATATATATATATTAGGGGTGTAACAGTACGTGTATTTGTGCTGAACAGTTTCGGTACGGGGGTTTCGGTTCGGTTCGGTTTCCACACGGACATATTAGGTAACGCACCGCATGTTGTGTAAACAATGCAGAGCGAGGCAAACCACACGGCAGGCTGCTAGCAGCGACCGGGCTAGGACAAAATGCAAAAGCCAGAGCTGGATAACCCTCCTGCCTCGTTAACATCTCCCGTTTGGGAACACTTTGGCAGCGTTGTGCGATACAACAATGGAGGAAGGAGGTTTGCCGACATTGTTAAGCAGCAGTAGGGTACGTTTCTGCCAACACGTCATACATGCTAACCCCTTTGATGCGGCACCACCGCATTCAAGCAGCCACTCCTCGGCGAGTCAGGCAGGGCTGAAGCAATAACAAATATTTTTATAGCAGCAGATTTAAGACCATTCATCCATCCATTTTATACCGTTTGTCCTTTTTGGAGTTGCAGGGGGTTGCTGTATTGCATTAAAAACTAGATTTTGACTCACTTCTATGGTGGAAAAACAATGAGCCCATACATCCTCTTACTGCCAAGTTAGCCAGGTTAACTTGGCAGTAAGTGCAACAACTTGAGGCAGTTTAATGTTGATTAACGTGGACCCTGTTGAAAAACTTATTGGGGTGTTTACATTCAGTGGTCAATTGTATGGAATATGTACTGTACTGCGCAATATACTAATACAAGTCTCAATCAATCAATCAAAAAAGCACTTTATATGAAGAAAGATTTTGTTAAGAAACCATTCTGAGCCTTATCTTATTTAGTTTTTATTTTATAAATGTAGACCACATTAACCTTGGCAATGGACACTGTGTGTATATGTATGTTATGCCATTGTTTACAAATTTAGTAAATAAATAACCAAAAAAATTATTTTTTGTTTTCTGACAATACCGAAAATGAACTGAACCGTGACCTCTAAACCGAGGTACGTTCCAAACCAAAATTTTTGTGTACCTTTACACCCACCCCTTACGGATGCCCACCAACTTCCATTGTGTGTACTTCTTGTTCCATAAGAAGTTGTCTGCAGGTGTTTGAATCTCCTCTAACAGACCAAAAACATCACTTTGAGTTAATTGGAGTCCGGAGGTTGCCTGCAAGGATGAATGTTGTACAGCGTGTGTCAGTGTGTCGTGACTGTAGCAGCCCCCCCCCAGCCCCCCACCCGACCCCTTTACAGTGTCAGAGGGGATAACATCCAGCTCACCACAATATGCATTCATGCATGCATGGATGGATAGATGGAAGCAATGCATGTCAATGTGAACTTTTCAGTGCCCGAGTGTGTGCAAGATGAGTCACTTGGCTGTCTCCTAAAATGTTTTGGAACACGCGTCCACTCCATTTTCAAATAATGAGAATATTGTGGATGATATTGTGGCTTATACGCTTGGTATGATAATACCGTCAAAACGGTCCATATCGAACACTCAAGGGTTGCAGAAAAAGTGGTCTCCTCACAAAACTGGCAGCCATTTGGAATTTGCATTGATCTGGATTTTTTTCTGCAAATAATCAATGTTTTCATAGAGAATTAGGAATGTAAAAAGAAGAAATAAATAAATAGATCCAAATATATATATATATACTTCCTGTCTATCAGTGATTTGGCATCTGTGTAAATCAGGGGTCGGCAACCCAAAATCTTCAAAGAGCCATATTGGACAAAAAATAAAAATCTGTCTAGAGTAGTGTTGTAATGATACCAATGTTTTGGTACCGGTACCGGTACTAAAATTATTTCGATACTTTTCGGTACTTTTCTAAACAAAGGGGACCACAAAAAAGTTGCATTATTGGCTTGATTTTGACAAAAAATCCTAGGGTACATTAAACATATGTTTCCTATTGCAGTTCAGTCCTTAAATAAAATAGTGAACATACAAGACAACTTATCTTTTATTAGTAAGTAAACAAACAAAGGCTCGTGGGACATTTATCATTCTATTATTTTGTGTTAACATTTTTAAGGACAAGTGGTAGAAAATGAATGATTAATCAACTTGTTCATTTACAGTTAACATCTACTTACTTCCTCTTTTAACATGTTCTACCTACACTTCTGTTAAAATATAATAATCACTTATTCTTCTGTTGTTTGATACTTTACATTAGTTTTGGATGATACCACACATTTGAGTATCAATCCGATACCAAGTAGTTACAGGATCATACATTGGTCATATTCAAAGTCCTCATGTGTCCAAGGGCATATTGCCTAAGTTTATAAATCTAATATACATTTTTAAAAAACAAAAGAAGATGTTGTGATGCCAAAAACTATTGACGTAATTATAGTACTATCGACTAGATACGTGTCTGTACTTGATATCATTACAGTGGAAATCCACCCATGGCGTTTGTTTACATCGTGATGCCCGTGAGTTACGGTGTGTAATGAAGCATGTTTAGCTATTCCTTGTCCTGCAGGGATGATACTTGAAAGAATCTTCCTTTATTTGTCGCCATGGAGACCAGGATTACTGATTTAGAAGTAGCTAAAAAATGGACGTTTCAGAGGCGATATAGTACTGAAAATGATTCATTAGTATCGCAGTAGTGTACTAATATGTACACATAGCTAGTCTCGATAGCATCGATTAGCTTGCAATTACGCAGTGACCAAATATGCCTGATGAGCACTCCACACAAGTCAATAACTTCAACACAGCTCACCTTTGTGCATTCACGCACAGTATAAAAAGTTTGGTGGACAGAAAGAGACAAAGAAGTAGTGGCATGAAACATGTCTTTCTGTGGCAGTGTTGTAAAAAGTTGTGCATGTAATCAAACTACGGCGAGTTCAAAGACCGACGAAATTAGGACAAAACGGCGCTCGCCAAATACGCTCATCAGTAAAGCATGATTTATACAAACAGTGGGATTTTCTAACGGTTAGGAAGGTTTGTGTTATTTTTGTCCTTCTGAAGAAACTATATTAAAGCAAAAATGTTTATTTAGCTTCAACTTAAATGAGTAATAATATTAGCTTACACATACAACAATATCACACAACTTGCTCAATGGACATGTAGTTAGAGCGTCCGCCTTTAGATCGGTTAGTTGTGAGTTCAAACCCCAGCCGAGTCATACCAAAGACTATAAAAATGGCCCCCATTACCTCCCTGCGTGGCACTCATCTTCAAAGGTTGGAATTGGGGGTTAAAACACCAACAATGATTCCCGGGCGTGGCCACCGCTGCTGCTTGCTGCTCCCCTCACCTCCCAAGGGGGTGATTAGGGGTGATGGGTCAAATGCAGTGAATAATTTCTGCCACACCTAGTGTGTGTGTGACAATCATGGGTACTTTAACTTAACAAATAAAAATGTGTATTGCCACTTAAAATTTCCACTGAATTTGTATGACAAAGGAACTGATTGGCTATCGTTGACACCGACACTGCAAATTATTTGCCACTTGCCAAGATTAGAAATGTTATTGCTAGAAATCTCCCGAGTTTACTTATTTTCAGTCATTGACTTTACATCATGGTGTTGATTTTAGCATTTTGACTATTACAATATAATTTTACAATTGAGAAAATAACTTTTCAAGAAGGATATTTATTTTTTTTCCCACATTTTTTTTTTCGAGAATCTGCAACATCCAGAAGATGGTTAAATTAAAAAATGCTTGTTTTTAGAATAAAATACTTTTTTTCCATCTTAAACGTCCTACTAATTTTAGGATATTTTAAGATATACAAATTATGTCTTATCAATTAAGATTAGCAGCACAGACAGATAATTGGAATAGTTTTTAGTATTTTTTTCTCCAAAATTATTCGTATCCTATATTTTGTTAGCTCTTTTTTGCAGTGTACTTCTCTACCTAGAAGTCTTAGCAATAGACCAGAAACGGAAGCCACTTGGCTGCCAGACTTTTGACCGATGCACCCAGAACAGCCCATATTACCACCATTCTATCCAGTCTTCATTTTTAGTTCTGACTTCCTGTGCACTGCATGGTGGGGCCCCTCAGTGCATCATTGATTTGCTATGCACCCACACCTCAGGGTGCAGCCTCCGGTCTTCAGACCAGGGTCTCCTAAAGATCTCAAAAACTAATTTTAAAACCTGTGGAGACCTGGCAGTCAAGGCTATAGCTCCCAGACTCTGGAATAACTTAAAATAAGAAGATGTCACTTTTTAGTAAAGCTTTTACTCAATAAACCTTTTGACTTATCATGTTTAATCTGCTTGTAATCCTTTTTATGATTTTGCTGCTGTTGTTTTAATTGAAATGTTGTGTTAATTCACCTAATGTTTTTTACAGCGCTTTGTGATTTTATCTGTGAAAAGCGATTTATGAATAACATGTACTTAATTACCGTATTTTTCGGACCATAGGGCGCACCGGATTAAAATATGCACTTCTGTAAAAGTGTCAGAAGATGGAGCTAACTGTTTTAATGGTATTCAGACTTTACTTAAATCAATAACGAAGCAGCATCTCTTCATCCGTGGCTTAATAATGCAACAAAAATGTTTCCCGTAAAAAAACGTCCGACCGGAACCCTCTATGAACAAAAGCTCCGTGGGTGAATAACGTAAACTCACTTTGATAGCTAGTCTACTGACATATAAGGAAGAACTTTACTCTACTTTATATCAGAAATGGCAACAGCGGAGGACTAATGTTCCATAACAAGAAGATAGAGAAAAAGAAGAAGCTTATCGAATACGGCGTCGGCACCGACTACAATGGCGGGGGAGCACACATTTTCAAGACTCTTGCAGATCCCAAATACACATCAGCAGGTACCAGAAAGTAAGAAAAGTTGGTTTTGCATCATATTGTAAAACAAATTTTACGGTCCTTGTACACACACCATAATAATACTTGCACGTTTAATGCGGCGACAATCCATCAAGCGGTGCGGCTTCATGGCTTACCAAAGTCGTACTAAAAACATTTTGAAAGATTTTTGAGTGCCGTGTGTAATGTTCTTTATTTTCAAAGGAACATTTAAAGTTTTGGTGTTGTTTACCGCCGTCATCTGGCAATTTACACGTATCTCTTATGTATGACTGCCATCTACTGGTCACACTTATCATTACACCATGTACCAAAAACAATTGCTTCAAGGTCTGTAGGGCCCTGCCATGAGGTTGCAACTTGTCCAGGGTGTACGCCGCCTTCCGCCAAATTGTAGCTGAGATAGGCACCAGCGCACCCGTGACCCCATAGGGAATGATCGGTAGAAAATGGATGGAGAAAATGGGGTCAGTAGGCAGAATCATAATCATGCCGTACATTAGGCGCACCGGCTTGTAATGCGCACTGTCGATTTTTGAGAAAATAAAAGGATTTTAAGTGCGCCTTATAGTCCGAAAAATACGGTAAACATTATTATAAGACATACAAACAAAGATGTTAGCCAGGACCACCAACCTGCCAACTGCTGTGTGACACGTTATGTTCTGAAGATCACTTTTAAAAAGTTATTAATTTTATATATATATATATATATATATATATATATATACATATATATATATATATATATATATATATATATATATATATATATATATATATATATATATACATATATATATATATATAAATACAGTGGGCAAAAAAGTATTTAGTCAGCCACCGATTGTGCAAGTTCTCCCACTTAAAATGATAACAGAGGTCTGTAATTTTCATCATAGGTACACTTCAACTGTGACAGACAGAACAGGGAAAAAAATCCAGAAATTCAAATTGTAGGAATTTTAAATAATTTAATTTGTAAATTATGGTGGAAAATAAGTATTTGGTCAACCATTCAAAGCTCTCACTCATGGAAGGAGGTTTTGGCTCAAAATCCCACGATACATGGCCCCATTCATTCTTTCCTTAACACGGATCAATCGTCCTGTCCATTTAGCAGAAAAACAGCCCCAAAGCATGATGTTTCCACCCCCATGCTTCACAGTAGGTATGGTGTTGTTGGGATGCAACTCAGTATTCTTCTTCCTCCAAACACGACGAGTTGAGTTTATAACAAAAAGTTCTATTTTGGTTTAATCTGACCACATGACATTCTCCCAATCCTCTGCTGTATCATCCATGTATCCATTTTGGTAAAACATTACCCATCATGGAATATCCCGAAAAAAGGCTTTAAAGTGCCTGATTTTCGCTATCTGTAAATCCAGCTGTCCATTTTCTTGTGATGTCACATAGTGACGCCAATAAAAACATTGCGGATAGAACAGCAAGATATAGCGACATTAGCTCGGATTCGGACTCGGATTTCAGCGGCTTAAGCGATTCAACAGATTACGTATGTATTGAAACGGATGGTTGGAGTGTGGAGGCAGATAGCGAAAACGAAATTGAAGAAGAAACTGAAGCTATTGATTGAATAGCTATTGAAGCTATTCGGTGATCGCCTTCTAACCAACGATTGCATCTTTTGACCACTGGAGCAACTTAAATCGGTCGATTGGTAAGTGTTTGTTTGGCATTAAATGTGGGTGGAGGGAAAGGCTGGATGCAAATATAGCTACAAATGTACATTCAGCTAGCCTAAATAGCATGTTAGCATCGATTAGCTGGCAGTCATGCCGTGACCAAATATGTCTGATTAGCACATAAGTCAATAACATCAACAAAACTCACCTTTGTGATTTCGTTGACTTTATCGTTGGAAATGCCTCTGCTTTGAGTGTCGCAGGATATCCAGACATTCTTGCCATTTCTGCCATGTTAGCATCAATTAGCATGCCGTGCTAATCGATGCACACTCCACGTAAGACAACTTGAATCCGTCCCTGATCGTGTTGTTACACCCTCCGACAACACACCGACGAGGCATGATGTCTCCGAAGTACGGAAAACAGTCGAAAAAACTGAAAATAACAAAGCTTATTAGACTTGTGTGTGTAATGTGTTTGAGAAATTCATGGATTGCTTTCCGTTGTAAAGTCACGAGTGAAAGGTCATTGCTCCGACAGGCGAACAATTGAAAGGCGTTTAAATCGCCAAATTCACCCTTTTAGAGTTCGGAAATCGGTTAAAAAAACGTATGGTCTTTTTTTCTGCAACATCAAGGTATATATTGACACTTACATAGGTCTGGTGATAATGTTCCCCTTTAACATTGTTTGTTTTATATACTTTAAGGCTCCACGCCATTGCTCTTCTTTTTATAATATGACATATTTTACTGTTTTTATCACTCATGATCACATTTATAAGCACACACTGGGAAATTATAGAACACTGCTGTTCCTTTTAGAATGTACCGTTACCTCTTGGCAGCTGATACTGCAATTTAAAGTATTTGCAAAAAGAGGTTCAAGTACAGTGATCGAAAATATTTGAAACACTTTCAAAAAAAGTAGCACAGGGTTCCGTTTTTTTTTTTTTTTTTTTTTTTTATCCTATCGAACTGTGGTATCAAATAAGTATCAGGAATCACAAGTATTGGTCCCTGATACTGACATTCTGGTAAATCCCCAGTACTTTGTAATTTTTAATCAGTTCCCAACCATGTATTTCACCATTTAGTATTCTGATTAAATGTCACCTTTTTGTCCGTCAGACATTCCAGTTGTGAAGAGTAAGTATTCACAAAGCCAATGACCCGAATTGACATTCCACTCTATTTTCAATCAGTATTCTTCTGAATCAGCTTCAGAGCCTCTCTCACTTCCTGCTGTGTTGTTTCACCTTTTTGTCTACCTGGAAATTGATTAGCCGGCCAGGACACAAATTAAAGTCCCCGATCTATCCAGCCTTTTCATTGGTTCAGGGTCATTTCAGGCTCGTTCATCATGGATCTTTGCAAAGACTGCTGCTTTGCATTCTTTAGATTATTTGCTTTAGAGTTGTACGGTATACTGTCTCTGAAACCTTCCGTTCCCGCACCCCCTGTCGTTGTCACGACGTGTCATTACTGTTTTCTCCGAGCAGAGGAGCATGTTCGGCGGCACACGATCACAGAGTACTTAAAAGCCTACTGAAATGAGATTTTCTTATTTAAACGGGCATAGCAGGTCCATTCTATGTGTCATACTTGATCATTTCGCGATATTGCCGTGTTTTTGCTGAAAGGATTTAGTAGAGAACATCGACGATAAAGTTTGCTACTTTTGGTGCTGATAAAAAAGCCTTGCCTTTACCGGAAGTCGCAGACGATGACATCACAGGGGTGAGGGCTCCTCACGTCCTCACATTGTTTATAATGGGAGCCTCCAGCAGCAAGAGCTATTCCGACCGAGAAAACGACAATTTCCCCTTTAATTTGAGCGAGGATGAAAGATTCGTGGATGATGATATTGATAGTGAAGGACTAGAAAAAAAAAGGTGATTGCATTGAGACGGATTCAGATGTTTTTAGACACATTTACTAGGATAATTCTGGGAAATCCCTTATCTTTCTATTGTGTTGCTAGTGTTTTAGTGAGATTAAATAGTACCTGGTAGTCAGAGGGGTGTGTCCATGGGTGTCTTGAGGCCAGTCTCTGAGGGAAGTCGACGGCAGCTGCATGGACAACGCCAGCTCAGCTGATCTCCGGTAAGAGGCGACTTTTTACCACAATTTTCTCACCGAAACCTGCCGGTCGACAAGTGGTCGGGAACCATGTTCGCTTGACCGCTCTGATCCATAGTAAAGCTTCACCTCCGGGAACTTTAAACAAGGAAACTCCGTGTGTTTGTGTGACTAAAGGCTAAAGATTCCCAACTCCATCTTTCTACTTTGACTTTTCCATTATTAATTGAACAAATTGCAAAAGATTCAGCAACACAGATATCCAGAAGACTGTTTAATTGCGCGATGAAAAGAGACGACTTTTAGCCGCAAATAGTGCTGCGCTAATATGTCTGCTACAATCCGGGACGTCACGTGCACGCGTCGTCATTCCGCGACGTTTTCAACAAGAAACTCCGCGGGAAATTTAAAATTGTATTTTAGTAAACTAAAAAGGCCGTATTGGCATGTGTTGCAATGTTAATATTTCATCATTGATATATAAACTATCAGACTGTTTGGTGGGTAGTAGTGGGTTTCAGTAGGCCTTTAAAGGCAGACAATGTGTGTAGACAGAAAAGGGAGAACGGGCGCCTTTTGGCTTGAAAATTAACGATAAAGGTGAAGTTATATCACTGAAACGCCCTCAGGAAGAGGTGCTTTAAAGCATGGCTAGCAAGCTAGCGGCTGATGTCCATTCGCCATTGGCAGTGTTTTAGCTACTTCTAAATCACTAATCCTCGCTTCCATGTTGACAAATAAAGTAAGTTTCTTACAAGTATCATCCCTGCAGGACGAGGAATAGCTAAACATGCTCCACTACATACCGTACGTAGCTCACCGGCGTCACAATGTAAACAAATGCCATGGGTGGATCCACACCTAACATCCACTGTAATTATATCAAGTATAGCAAAGTATCTTGTCGATACTACTATAATTACGTTGATATTGTTTGGCTTCAAAACATCTTTCGTTTTTGAAAAAATTATAATATGTTTATAAACTCAGTAAATATGTCCCTGGACACATGAGGACTTGAAATATGACCAATGTATAATCCTTGGTTTTGGATTGATACCCAAATTTGTGGTATCATCCAAAACTAATGTAAAGTATCACACAACAGAAGAATAAGTGATTAGTACATTTTAACAGAAGTGTAGATAGAACTTGTTTTAAAGAGAAAGCAAGCCGATATTAACAGTAAATGAACAAGTAGATTAATAATACATTTTTTACCACTCATCCTTAATAATGTTGCCGAAATAACAGAATATAAATGACACAATATGTTAATGCATATGTCAGCAGACTCGATTAGTAGCCTTTGTTTGCTTAATTACTAATAAAAGACAAGTTGTCTTGTATGTTCACTATTTTATTAAGGACAAATTTGCAACAAGAAACAAATGTTTAATGTACCCTAAGATTTTTTGGTTTTACCATGAATTGATTAACGTGGACCCCGACTCAAACAAGTTGAAAAACTTATTCGGGTGTTACCATTTAGTGGTCAATTGTACGGAATATGTAATGAACTGTGCAATCTACTAATAAAAGTATCAATCAATCAAAATAAAGCGAATAATGCAAATTTTTTGCGGGCCCCTTTATTTAGAAAAGTACCGAATAGTATAAAAGTATCGAAATCATTTTGGTACCTGTACCAAAATATGGGTATCTTATGTATATATATGTATGTATGTGTATTTGCAAATGTATGTATATATGTGTATATACATACACATATTACTTACATATATATATATATATATATAAAAAAAAAAAAAAAATATATATATATATATATATATATATATATATATATATATATATATATATATATATATATAAATATGTGTATATGTCTTGATTGGATTATCCAGAGAATAGTGCTCGATACCGTGGTAGAGCGCAATATGTAGGTGTGGGAAAAATCACAAGACTACTTCATCTCTACAGAACTGTTTCATGAGGGGTTCCCTCAATCATCAGGAGATTTTTGAGGGATTGATTGAGGGAACCCCTCATGAAACAGTTCTGTAGAGATGAAGTAGTCTTGTGATTTTTCCCACACCTACATATATATATATGTATATATATATATATATATATATATATATATATATATATATATATATATATATATATATAGAACATGCAAACTCCACACAGAAAGATCCCGAGCCTGGATTTCCCTCAATCATCAGGAGATTTGAGGGAACCCCTCATGAAACAGATCTGTAGAGATGAAGTAGTCTTGTGATATATATATATATATATATATATACACACACAAACAAATATGTATATGTATATGTATGTATCTATGTAGATACATGTATATGTGTGTGTATATATGTATATGTATTAATGTAGTGAGTCTTATTCTGCGTTTTGTAGTTTTTTTATAAGTAGGAGACACTCCACCATTCCGTCGTTTCATCATTTATTGACCACCTGTTTTGGAAACATGAAACACATACACAGTTCTCTACTTTTCTGGCGGAGTGATACCTGAGTAAATACCATGTGTAATTATGACCAAACATTTCAAACATTCGACGCTCTAATCCTTACTTAACAAAATTGTGCATACAAAAATACTTAAAACAACACATCACTTATACCTACAACATTAATGTTTTAACTTTTAAAGTATTATGAACGTTTAGAAATAATATTTACACAAGAAACACAGAGCAATGAAGAACTATTACCTCATCAGCAAAAGTCCGATAGAAGAGGAAGTAAACATCCGAAAAAAACGCAGTCACTTCCTGCACCGGACATCCGGTTCTTCGAAATAAAACCAATACTTCAAAATAAAACATAACACCCTGTCTCGTTCATAATATAGCGCAACAACATCACACTATTTCATATATTATATATATATATATATATATATATATATATATATATATATATATCGTTTTCACAGGAGGCTGCTGCAATATGGAATTCCTAAATATGAGTATCCGTGAGTCAGATGTAATAAAGTAGTTTATTCTTCAAAAAATAAAAAAAAACACAGAACAAACCTCAATATACCACACTTATCTCTTATTCTCTCCTTCCAGCGTGGGCATGTTTACTGTTGTGTTAGCCTTGCCTGCCAAAGACAGATAATTAGAAGTTGTATTGGATTTTGGCTTGTACGATAATAAAGCTGCCAACCACAGTGAAGTGTGAGAAAACAAGCTTTTGGAAAGGGGATGTGGATTTTTCAAATACAGTAAGACGCAAAAAAAATATATATATAGTAGTATTATATTATTAAGGACATTGCATCATTGATTAACACAAAAAACAGCAGTTTATTAATTTTAATTTTTTTTCGGTAAAGGGTTTTGATGTTGACATGAAACATAACTACCTTTACTGTGACGTGAAAAGCATGAAACTATGGCAAGAAGTGAGCAATCAGGAGTGTGATGTCACCAGGCTGACTGCCTGGCAACTACAGGCTTAAATAGTGTTGCAGTGATTGACAGGTGCGTGAGTCCAAACAAATCCGGTGCGTGAGTCGTGAACACAAAACAGGTAACACTAAAGAGTTCTCATGGTGACAAAGCAAACAAGAGTGCACAATGAGTCCAAAACCAAACAGAACATGACCACAAAACATGACACATAGAAAGTGTCCTGATTGGTAACCGGTAAAAGGTGTGTCCTGACTCCCAATCAGGGACAGGTGAGGAGGCCAGCGTTCAGACAAGGGAAGTAGTGGCAGAAACGAGGCAAATATTAAATGGAAACAAATACAACAGTACATTTAATTAAAAAAATAAAATAATTTATAATGTGAGTGTGAATGTTGTCTGTCTATCTGTGTTGGCCCTGTGATGAGGTGGCGACTTGTCCAAGGTGTACACCGCATTCCGCGCGAATGCATCTGATATAGGCTCCAGCACCCCCCGCGACCCAAAAGGGACAGGCGGTAGAAAATGGACGGATGGATAATTAGAGCTGTCAAGTGATTATTTTTTAATTAGATTAATCACGCTTTAAACCTGTGATCAATCCTGGGTTATTATTCCCTTGCATGAATGCAATATGCTGAAGAAAATACCCCAATATTTGAATACAAATGCAATTTAGTAGTATTTTTTACTACTTAATACTAGAGTGTTTCCAGAGCCAGCCTGAAATGCAGGTGTCAGGGACTGAAGCAGAAGTAGATTTAGTTCTACAGCTTCGTGAAATATCAGATTTTAGGTGGGGTTTTTTTACCCTTCGCTGTTTGTTGCCGTGCTCGGTTGTCGTGCTGGTGGTCGGGTTGACGTGGTTTCCTCCTCTCTCTCCTCTCCTCCGTGCCCCATTCGCCTCTCTTATAATCTAGGAGCAGATGCGCAGATTGTGAACAGGTGTGTGTTTTACGCGCCTGACTCAGATTGCCGTTCCTGTGCCGCTCCGCGTGCGTCACGCCTCTCCTCGCCGCCGCATGCACCGCCTCCTGGTCTCCATTCTGGTCCAGCACGCCTCTGTCCGCCCCCCGTCGGCTGCGTCTCTCCACAAAGGAATAATCATTCCCAAGAAAAACAGCACGGGGTCCGTCGTTTAGCGGTGGTTTGGCTTTAATAGACAACAGTAATATATCAAGTGCGCGGCAAAAGCGTTGCTACAAAAAGTAGCATTACTGCTAATGTAGCATCATTTGAAAAGTCACCTGCTAGAGAATTAAGAGTGCTTAAAACTCTGCATGTCGACATCTCCGTTCGGTGCCACACCAACAAAATGCCGAGGCAACCATTTCCACATCAACACCGTAAGAAACAAATAGTCAACAACAGAAGGAGATAATGTCCGCAGTAACATGCCACATAGCGAAGGACATACACTATTTGATTTCCTATTATGCAGCTCATTTTTATTTAACAGTTATTGAAATATCTTGTGTGACATCATGCACAAAAGTGCACTTTATTTGTTTTAAACTATTGTAGTGGCATTCTGTACAAAAAGTGCACTTTAATTTAGTGTTGTTTTGATATGTCATCTTAGTGACATCATGCACAAAAGTGCACTCATAGCTTGTTTTAAAATGTCTCTGACAATCTTGCACTTTCTGTTTTGGAAATGACATGAATGTTTGTGCCACTGCTTAATAACTGTTTAATAAATACACTTTTGGTCAATTGACTTAGTTGTGATTTCCCTCTCTGCATGGAAGTTTAAAATGAGCATATATTAATGCAGTATGAATAAGAATGTTTTAATGTAGACACATAGAATCATCATACTGCTGTGATTATATGCATCAAGTGTTCATTCAAGGCTAAGGGGAAAAAAATCGAGATATATACCGTGAAATGCGATATGGCCTAAAAATATTGAGATATTAAAAAAATGCCATATCGCCCAGCCCTAGTTCATATGTTATCAATATTCAGTGTTTTATCATTCATAGTTACATCTTCATTCCATGTATATTCTGGGTGTCTCAGTCAGTAAAAAAAAAGTCAAATTCCATTCCGTTTTTTTTTTAAGGTGGTCCATCATAACGTTTATAGCATTCAATCAGACATTATTGTGAGGTTTAGTTTTAGTAGTCCTAAAAATCAGATATACCGGCCCCCAGAACCCTTTTTTTGCTCTTAAATTGGCCACCCGAGTCAAAATAATTGTGTGTCTATGTCTTTTTATCTCGTTGGCATTTCCCTTTTCCCTCGCCCAAAACCTAACTGACTTATTTCTGGGACTAACATTCTTTAGTCATCTTACTCAGTTATTTCTAAGTTACAAACCCCGTTTCCATATGAGTTGGCAAATTGTGTTAGATGTAAATATAAACGGAATACAATGATTGGCAAATCCTTTTCAGCCTATATTCTGTTGAATGCACTACAAAGACAACATATTTGATGTTCAAACTCATAAACTTTTTTTTTTTTTTCAAATAATAATTAACATAGAATTTTGTGGCTGCAACATGTGCCAAAGTAGTTGGGAAAGGGCATGTTCACCACTGTGTTACATCACCTTTTCTTTTAACAACACTCAATAAACGTTTGGGAACTGAGGAAACTAATTGTTGAAGCTTTGAAAGTGGAATTCTTTCCCATTCTTGTTTTATGTAGAGCTTCAGTCGTTCAACAGTCCGGGGTCTCCGCTGTCGTATTTTACGCTTCATAATGCACCACACATGTTCGATGGGAGACATGTCTGGACTGCAGGCGGGCCAGGAAAGTACCCGCACTCTTTTTTTACGAAGCCACGCTGTTGTAACACATGCTGAATGTGGCTTGGCATTGTCTTGCTGAAATAAGCAGGGGCGTCCATGAAAAAGACGGCGCTTAGATGGCAGCATATGTTTTTCCAAAACCTGTATGTACCTTTCTGCATTAATGGTGCCTTCAAAGATGTGTAATTTACCCATGCCTTGGGCACTAATGCACCCCCATACCATCACAGATGCTGGCTTTTGAACTTTGCGTCAATAACAGTCTGGATGGTTCGCTTCCCTTTTGGTCCAGATGACACGATGTCGAATATTTCCCCAAAAAATTTGAAATGTGGACTCGTCAGACTACAGAACACTTTTCCACTTTGCATCAGTCCATCTTAGATGATCTCGAGCCTAGAGAAGCTGGCAGCGTTTCTGGATGTTGTTGATAAATGGCTTTTGCTTTGCATAGTAGAGCTTTAACTTGCACTTACAGATGTAGCGACAAACTGAATTTACTAACTGTGGTTTTCTGAAGTGTTCCTGAGCCCATGTGGGGATATCCTTTAGAGCTTGATGTCGTTTTTTTTTTTTATACAGTGCTGTGTGAGGGATCGAAGGTCACGATCATTCAATGTTGGTTTCCGGCCATGCCGCTTACGTGGAGTGATTTCTCCAAATCCTCTGAACCTTTTGATGATATTATGGACCGTGGATGTTGAAATCCCTAAATTTCTTGCAATTGCACTTTGAGAAATGTTGTTCGTAAACTGTTTGACTATTTGCTCACGCAGTTGTGGACAAAGGGGTGTACCTCGCCCCTTCCTTTCCTGTGAAAACAGTTTTTGGGAAGCTGTTTTTATACCCAATCATGGCACCCACCTGTTCCCAATTAGCCTGCACACCTCTTGGATGTTCCAAATAAGTGTTTGATGAGCATTCCTCAACTTTATCAGTATTTATTGCCACCTTTCATAACTTCTTTGTCATGTGTTGCTGGCATCAAATTCTAAAGTTAATGATTATTTGCAAAAAAAAAATGTTTATCAATTTGAACATCAAATATGTGGTCTTTGTTGCATATTCAACTGAATATGGGTTGAAAAGGATTTGCAAATCATTGTATTCCGTTTATGTTTACATCTAACACAATTTCCCAACTCATATGCAAACAGGGTTTGTAGTTCCAGTCCACCTGTACGGACTGATCTTGATTAGCAAAAATAAGAAAAATAGACATCCGTGACATTTCGCCTTTAGCGGTAGATTGCATTTTTATCAGGAATAAAACTGGTGGACCGGACTTGACCGGGGGGGAGGGGGGGTCCGCCAGTTGATAACCCCTACTTTGTACTGCTCATCCAATGGCAGCATAGTCAATACCACACATGAGACTCTGAAAGTAACATTTAAGTGTCGATCTGCTCCCATCATGCAGTTCATTAGAACCCTTCATTTTGTCTTCGGAGAACATTTTACTTATCAGGGGGAACATTTTGTTCCACCACTGCATGAATTAATGGAGCTTGTTCATGTTTGACACACACAATTGAAGGCTTTACATGTAATTAGCCCAGCCCTTGTCATAACCCAGTGGGCTGTGAAGGGGATTAGTGTTTGTGTGTGAAAGGAACCTATGTCAGCTGAGGGATGTAATTACGGTTAACTACTATAGTTTAAACCCAAAAAACATCTTCGAGCGAGAGTCAGTGAGCACTGTAATTAAAAATGTCTTTACAGTTCACTGCGTCTCTGATTTATGTTCTCTTGTTACGCCACGTCCCTTTGATACGTACGAGACGGGCTTTGTATTAGGATTATTTTAATTATTATTGTAGGAAGATTTTGACATGTCATCTGCCAAACAACCTTCAAAATTATTTCATACCCCCAAATGGTTTGTGCGGTTAAAAGAAAAACATTTTTGTTACTATGGTTTTAATGTTATTAACATGTTATAGTTACCACACAATTAATCTATTCGCATACTCGTCCCAATGTTTGTGCTACTATGGTTGGAATGTTTTAGTATTATTCACACTAGTGTTGTTCCGATACCAATATTTGGTACTTTTCTAAATAAAGGGGACCACAAAAAATGGCATTATTGGATTTTTTTTTAACAAAAAATCTTACGATACACTAAACATAATTACTTATTGCAAGTTTGTCCTTAAATAAAATAATGAACATACAAGACAACTTGTCTTTTACAAACCCTGTTTCCATATGAGTTGGGAAATTGTGTTAGATGTAAATATAAACGGATTACAAATTAATAATTTTCAAACCATATTCAGTTGAATATGCTACAAAGACAACATATTTGATGTTCAAACTGATAAAAAAAAATTTTTTTTTCAAATAATCATTAACTTTAGAATTTGATGCCAGCAACACGTGACAAAGAAGTTGGGAAAGGTGGCAATAAATACTGATAAAGTTGAGGAATGCTCATCAAACACTTATTTGAAACATCCCACATGCTAATTGGGAACAGGTGGGTGCCATGATTGGGTATAAAAACAGCTTTCCAAAAAATGCTCAATCTTTCACAAGAAAGGAAGGGGCGAGGTACACCCCTTTGTCCACAACTGTGTGAGCAAATAGTCAAACAGTTTAAGAACAACGTTTCTGAAAGTGCAATTGCAAGAAATTTAGGGATTTCAACATCTACGGTCCATAATGTCATCAAAAGGTTCTGAGAATCTGGAGAAATCCCTCCACGTAAGCGGCATGGCAAGAAACCAACATTGAATGACCGTGACCTTCGATCCCTCAGACGGCACTGTATCAAAAACCGACATCAATCTCTAAAGGATATCACCACATGGGCTCAGGACCACTTCAGAAAACCACATTCACTAATGTAAATACAGTTTTTCGCTATCCATGCAAAGCGAAAGCTCTACTATGCAAAGCGAAAGCCATTTATCAACAGCATCCAGAAACGCCGCCGGCTTCGCTGAGCCCGAGATCATCTAAGACTGACTGATGCCGAGGGGAAAAGTGTTCTGTGGTCTGACGAGTCCACATTTCAAATTTTTTCAGAAAATATTCGACATAATGTCATCCGTACCAAAGGGGAAGCGACCCATCCAGACTGTTATCGACGCAAAGTTCAAAAGCCAGCATTTGTGATGGTATGGGGGTGCATTAGTGCCCAAGGCATGGGTAACTTACACATCTGTGAAGGCACCATTAATGCTGAAATTTACGTACAGGTTTTGAAACAACATATGCTGCCATCTAAGCGCCGTCTTTTTCATGGACGCCCCTGCTTATTTCAGCAAGACAATGCCGAGCCACATTCAGCACGTGTTACAACAGCGTGGCTTAGTAAAAAAAGAGTGCGAGTACTTTCCTGGTCCGACTGCAGTCCAGACCTGTCTCCCATCGAAAATGTGTGGCGCATTATCCATCCATCCATTTTCTACCGCTTATTCCCTTTTGGGGTCGCGGGAGGCGCTGGCGCCTATCTCAGCTACAATCGGGCGGAAGGCGGTGTACACCCTGGACAAGTCGCCATCTCATAGCAGGGCCAACACAGATAGACAGACAACACTCACACTCACATTCACACATGAAGTGTAAAATACGACAGTGGACACCCTGGACTGTTGAATGACTGAAGTTCTACACAAAACAAGAATGGAAAATAATTCTTCTTTCAAAGCTTCAACAATTAGTTTCCTCAGTTCCAAAACGTTTATTGAGTGTTGTTAAAAGAAAAGGTGATGTAACAAAGTGGTGAACATGCCCTTTCCCAACTACTTTGGCACTTTTGCAGTGCCAAAGTAGAATTAAAAGCCTTTCTATTTATCGCTCTTGGAGTGATGACGTCACCTAGGTAATAACGCCGCCATTTTCTCAAACACATTACAAACACCGCGTCTCAGCTCTGTTATTTTCCGTTTTTTCGACTATTTTCTGGAACCTTGGAGACATCAAGCCTCGTGGGTGTGTTGTCGGAGGGTGTAACAACACTAACAGGGAGGGATTCAAGTTGCACCACTGGCCCATAGATGCGAAGAAGAAACTGAAGCTATTGAGCGAATAGCTATTGATGCTATTCATAGCCATAGCATAGCCAAATAGCTGCGTTAGCATCTCCGGTAAAATGTGCGGACCAAACGATCAGGACTTTCGCATCTTGTGACACTGGAACAACTTAAATCCGTCGATTGGTAAGTGTTTTTTTCGCATTAAATGTGGGTGGAAGGAAACGTAATATAGTTGCAAATTCATCTGCAGGTTATCCATACATCTCTGTGCCATGTCTGCTTTAGCACCGCCGGTAAAGAGCATGTTAGCATTGATTAGCGTAGTATATTAGCATTGATTAACTGGCAGTCACACCGCGACCAAATATGTCTGATTAGCACATAAGTCAACATCAACAAAACTCACCTTTGTGATTTCGTTGACTTTATTGTTGCAAATGCATCTGCAGGTTATCCATACATCTCTGTGCCATGTCTGCTTTAGCACCGCCGGTAAATAGCATGTTAGCGTCGATTAGCATAGCATGTTAGCATCGATTAGCTGGCAGTCAACATCAACAAAACTCACCTCTGTGATTTCGTTGACTTTATCGTTGCAAATACATCTGCAGGTTATCCATACATCTCTGTGCCATGTCTGCTTTAGCAGCGCCGGTAAATAGCATGTTAGCGTTGATTAGCGTAGCATGTTAGCATCTGTTAGCTGGCAGTCACGCCGCGACCAAATATGTCCGATTAACACATAAGTCAACATCAACAAAACTCACCTTTGTGATTTCGTTGACTTTATCGTTGCAAATGCATCTGCAGGTTATCCATACATCTCTGTGCCATGTCTGCTTTAGCACCGCCGGTAAATAGCATGTTAGCGTCGATTAGCGTAGCATGTTAGCATCGATTAGCTGGCAGTCAACATCAACAAAACTCACCTTTGTGATTTCTTTGACTTTATCGTTGCAAATGCATCTGCAGGTTATCCAAACATCTCTGTGCCATGTCTGCTTTAGCACCGCCGGTAAATAGCATGTTAGCGTCGATTAGCGTAGCATATTAGCATCGATTAGCTGGCAGTCACACCGCGACCAAATATGTCTGATTAGCACATAAGTCAACATCAACAAAACTCACCTTTGTGATTTCGTTGACTTTATCGTTGCAAATGCATCTGCAGGTTATCCATACATCTCTGTGCCATGTCTGTCATCGCCGGTAAAATGTGGAGACACTCCGGCACATTCAATGGGGGTTTGGCGGCAGACACTTTCGCATCTGATTCCAGTGGTGCAACTTGAATCCCTCCCTGTTAGTGTTGTTACACCCTCCGACAACACACTGACGAGGTATGATGTCTCCAAGGTTCCAAAAAATAGTCGAAAAAACGGAAAATAACAGAACTGAGACCCAATGTTTACAATGTGTTCAAAAATTAAAACGGCCGCTGTTTTACCTCTGTGACGTCACATTCTGACGTCATCGCCTCCAGAGCGATAGACAGAAAGGCGTTTAATTCGCCAAAATTCACCCATTTAGAGTTCGGATTTGGTTAAAAATATATATGGTCTTTTTTCTGCAACATCAAGGTATATATTGACGCTTACATAGGTCTGGTGATAATGTTCCCCTTTAATGCTTTTCTTAGGGATAGTCCGGGATGGGTAGAATTTTGAAAAAAACTTCAAAAAATGAAATAAGCCACTGGGAACTGATTTTTATTGGTTTTAACCCTTCTGAAATTGTGATAATGTTCCCCTTTAATGACATGACATCTGCCTTACTATTGAAAAAGTGTCTTCAGTACAATGAAGAATGTCAGGTGTCCTGCACACATGTGGACACAGACACGGACTACTTCTGCCTATTAATCACGGCTTTTCTCCATGCTTATTCGGTCGCTTGAAGGAGTGTTCATAAGTAGCCATCTTATCCTCTCCCCGACCTTCTCTTTTCATCTCAGTCATGGAAGCCATTAGCTCGTCCTCATGTTGCCCTCGCCGAACCCCGAGCACCACCTCTTATTTTGTCCTTTTTTTTCCCCCTTCCCATTTTGGTATTGCACCAAAAGAAACGAATATAGCCTCTAAAATCAATGCTGAGTCCATAATATGGGCTTGGATTTAGCTTGCAGGGTGCAAAAAAAGAAAAAAAATAGCAATTTATTTGTTTTCCTCTGTGGTGTTTTCCACCTTCCCTACATTTTACCATTGTCATAATATTTAATGGGTGATATTACTTTTACTGCAGAGGCTGATGCAGGTGTTGAGGCATATTTCTTATGGGGTAGAAGTCTTTTTTTTTTTTTGAAGCACTTCTCTCATTAGGAAAAGAGAAACTCTCAGACTTTGCATGCAGTTGCAGTTCTGAAAGAGCCAGGAAAGCCAAATATTTTAAGAAAGCCATACAATATTTTCAATACAACTAAATGCGTGCATTTTTAAGTAAGATCAACATTTTTAGAGTATAATCCAGGGGTGTCAAACTCAAATACAGAGTGGGCCAAAATTTTAAATGGAACAAAGCAGTGGGCCAAGGTTGAACAAATTAACCTTTTAATAGGGACCCAAACAAGTTTTGTATGAAATATTGAACAAGCAAGGCTTATATAACTTCAGTGACATGCAACATCCAGTTTCAAATAATAATAAAAAAAATATCAATGGCATATCAAATAAAATGTAAATAAAAATGTAATGCCTTTTTTTCTATTTGCAATCTTCTGAGGTAAATATAATTTTTTTTCCAAAGGCTAATAATACATTTGAAAATAAAATAATGAATGAACCAAACATTTAAGCCTTGAAGTAACAAGAGGAAATGCATGAATAAAACGTTAAATATTGGTCAGTTTGCTGGAAGTTTCCCAGAGGAGTTAGTGCTGCAAGGGATCCTGGGTATTTGTTCTGTTGTGCTAGGGTGCGGATGTTCACCCGAAATGTGTTTGTCATTCTTGTTTGGTGTGGGTTCACAGTGTGGCGCATATTTGTAACAGTGCTAAAGTTGTTTATACGGCCACCCTCATTGTGACCTGTATGGCCGTTGACCAAGTATGCGTGCATTCACTGTGTGTGTGTGTGTGTGCGTAAAAGCCACAAATATTATGTAACACGCTGTTAGTATGGAGGAAAAGCGGACGTGACGACAGGTTGTCGAGAACGCTAAAGGCAGTGCCTTAAATGCACGCCCCCAATATAGTTGTCCAGGTGGAAATCGGTAGAAATTTGGGAGAATGGTTGCCCCGGGAGATTTTCGGGAGGGGAACTGAACTTCGGGAGTCTACCGGGAACATTAGGAGGGTTGGCAAGTATGAGTATTAGCGGTGAATGCGGTGTTACAGCGGCACCGACGCTGTATGACACCGGTGGGCCAGATCTAATGCTAAATTGATTTTGCCTCAAGGGCCAAATTAAATTACACGGCGGGCCAAAGTTTGGTACCCATGGTATAATAGGTCTGTTATGGGCATCACGGTGGGACTGGGGTTAGTGCATGTTCCTCACAATGCGAAAGTCCTGAGTAGTCCTGAGTTCAATCCCGGACTCAGGATCTTTCTGTGTGGAGTTTGCATGTTCTCCCCGTGACTGCGTGGGTTCCCTCCGGGTACTCCGGCTTCCTACAAACCTCCAAAAACATGCACCTGGGGATAGGTTGATTGGCAACACTAAATTGGCCCTAGTGTGTGAATGTTGTCCGTCTATCTGTGATGGGGTGGCGACTTGTCCAGGGTGTACGCCGCCTTCCGCCCGAATGCAGCTAAGAGAGGCATCAGCACCCCCTCCACCGCCACCCCAAAAGGGACAATCGGTAAAAAATGTAAGGATGGAAGGTCTCTTATTGTTTTTAATGATATCGTTATTCTGAAGCAAGCCATTAATAAACACAATAATTCTTACCATTAATGCAACTTTTTGAACGAGTGTGGTAGGAAACGGATGGATGGATTAGAACGCATTAAAATGTTTTATATTTTGAACGTTATTTTGAACACTTGATTACCAGCAGAATTATTCATGAGTTATCGTGTTGAGCAATGTCAGCTAAGATTTACCGTATTTTTTCGGAGTTTAAGTCGCTCCGGAGTATAAGTCGCACCTGCCGTAAATGCATAATAAAAAAGGAAAAAAAACATACCATATTTTTCTAACTATAAGTCGCAGTTTTTTTCATAGTTTGGCCCGGGGTGTGACTTATACTCAGGAGCGACTTATGTGCGAAATTATTAACACATTACCGTAAAATATCAAATAATATTATTTATCTCATTCACGTAAGACAGTGGTCCCCAAACTTTTTGTATCCGCGGACCGGTCAACGCTTAATCATTTGTCCCGCGGCCCGGGGGAGGGGTGGGAATCTTTTTTTTTTGTTTGTTTTTTTGTCATGAAAAAGGTACGTTTTTGTCATGAAAAAGGGAGGTTTTTGTGGTTGATGCACTAATTATAAGTGTATATTGTTTTTTTTATGTTGATTTTATTATTATTCTTATTTTTTTTTAAATAAAAATGAATAAAAAATTCTTCTGCAGCCCGGTACCAATCAGGCCATGGCCCGGTGGTTGGGGACCACTGACGTAAGAGACTAGACGTATAAGATTTCATGGGATTTAGCAATTAGGAGTGACGGATTGTTTGGTAAACGTATAGCATGTTCTATATGTTATAGTTATTTGAATGACTCTTACCATAATAAGTTACGTTAACATACCAGGCACCTTCTCAGTTGGTTATTTATGCCTCATATAACGTACACTTATTCAGCCTGTTGTTCACTATTCTTTATTTATTAGGGTCCGCAAGGCCCATAGCGCCCCCTAAAAAGAAGCAAAAAACAGACTGCTTGTAACTTCCGTTAGGAATGTCGTAGAGACAAGAAACAAAAACCTCTATGTAGGTCTGACTAAGACCTACATTTCCAATTAGAAACTTCTATAGCAAAAAGCAACAGGAAGTGCGCAAAAACCCCTTCAAAAGAAAATTTTCGCAAAAAATGCACTTTTTGACTCCTTGAGCTGTAATTTGACCCCCTTAAAATGCTTCAAAACTCACCAAACTTGGCACACACATCAGGACTGGCAAAAATTGCGATCTAATGAAAAAACCAAACCCCAAAACTCAAAATTGCGCTCTAGCGCAATTTTTTAATAAAACACTGAAAAAACTGCTCCTGAGAAGAAAACACAGACAAAACTGCCTGTAACTTCCCGTAGGAATGTCGGAGAGACATGAAACGAAAACCTTTATGTAGGTCTCACTTAGACCTACATTTTACTAATGACAACCTTCAGCAAAAATCAACAGGAAGTTAAAAATTACCCCTTCAAATTAAAAGTTTTGTAAACACCCGTCACCTTTTTTCAAACATTATGTCCTCTGAGCGTGTTTGTCGTTTTGGCTTCAAACTCGCACAGGACAGAGATCGAACCCTTCTGATTAAGAGTTATCGAAAGAGTTTAGATTACTGCTCCGGTTTTGATTTTACGCGCCTTCAACAAACCCCTGCACAAAGTTACCTAAAAAATGTAATTTTTGCCTTTTTAAACTGTAATTTGACCCCCTTAAAATGCTTCAAAGTGCAAGTTACAGCTCTACTATGCAAAGCAAAAGCCATTTATCAACAACATCCAGAAACGCCGATCTGTAATTTGACCCCCTCAACATGCTTCAAAACTCACCAAATTTTACACATACATCAGGACTGACGAAAATTGCCATCTAATAAAAAAAAAAAAAAACCAAAAGTTAAAATTGTGCTCTAGCGCCCCCTAGGAAAAAACCCAGACAAAACTGCTTGTAACTTCTGTTAGGAATGTCGTAGAGACATGAAACAAAAACCTCTGTGTAAGTCTGACTTAGACCAGGGCTTGGGTCGCAGGAGCAGCAGCCAAAGGCGGACCCGACCAACGCTGCTTGCAGCTTTAATTTTAAATTGCCTTTCAAATGTCTATTCTTGGTGTTGGGTTTTATAAAATACATTTCCCCCAAAAATCCGACTTATACTCCAGTGCGACATATATATGTTTTTTTCCTTCTTTATTATGCATGTTTGGCAGGTGCGACTTATACTCCGGAGCGACTTATACTCCGAAAAATACGGTATATAAGTCACGCGCTGGAGTATAAGTCGGATTTTTGGGGGAAATGTATTTGATAAAACCCAACACCAAGAATAGACATTTAGACTTCCTTTTTATTGTCACTCAAATTTGAACTTTACAGTACAAATAAGAACAACATGTTGTTGCATTAGCGCTTGGTAGTGCAGGATAAAAAAAAGCAATAAGGTGCAGATATAAATAAATAGATTACTGTACAGATAAATACATTGCACTTTTCCACGTGCGCCGATGTTTATGGATGTATGTCATATTGTCTTTTATTCCAGCGAGTTAATCCATTTTGGGGGGAGTTGAGGGGATAATTTAATTATGATGCGTTCAAGAGTCTTACGGCCGAGGGAAAAAGCTGTTACAGAACCTAGAGGTTCTGCTACGGAAACTGTGGAACCTCTTCCAGCAGTGAAAACAGTCCTTGGTGGGGGTGGGAGGAGTCTTTGCAGATTTTCTGAGCCCTGGTCAGGCAGCAGCTTTTTGCGATTTAAAAGGCAATTTAAAATAAATATAGAATAGTGAACAACAGGCTGAATAAGTGTACGTTATATGAGGCATAAATAACCAACTGAGAAGGTGCCTGGTATGTTAACGTAACATATTATGGTAAAAGTCATTCAGATAACTATAACATATAGAACATGCTATACGTTTACCAAACAATCTGTCACTCCTAATCGATAAATCCGATGACATCTTATACATCGAGTCTCTTACGTGAATGAGCTAAATAATATTTTTTGATATTTTACAGTAATGTGTTAATAATTTCACACATAAGTCGCTCCTGAGTATAAGTCGCACTCCCGGCCAAACTATGAAAAAACTGCAACTTACAGTCCGAAAAATACGGTACTTGAGAGCCAGATGCAGTCATCTGGCTCAGGAGCAGAGTTACGAATGGATTATAGTAAAGCCAACCAGGGACCGGACCTGGTGTAAACATTTTATGCCAGGGGTCACCAACGCAGTACCCGCGGGCACCAGGTCGCCCGTAAAGACCAGATGAGTCGCCCGCTGGCCTGTGCTAAAAATAGCTCAAATAGCAGCATTTACCAGTGAGCTGCCTCTATTTTTTTTTAAATTGTATTTATTTACTAGCAAGCTGGTCTCACTTTGCTCGACATTTTTAATTCGAAGAGAGACAAAACTCAAATAGAATGTGAAAATCCAAGAAAATATTTTAAAGACTTGGTCTTCACTTGTTTAAATAAATTCATTTATTTTTTTACTTTGCTTTTTATAAATTTCAAAAAGACAATTTTAGAGAAAAAATAAATCCTTAAAAATGATTTTAGGAATTTTAAACACATATTCGTTTTTACCTTTTAAATTCCTTCCTCTTCTTTCCTGACAATTTAAATCAATGTTCAAGTTTTGTTTTTGTTTTTTGTTTTGTAAAGAATAATAAATACATTTTAATTTAATTCTTCATTTTAGCTTCTGTTTTTTCGACGAAGAGTATTTGTGAAATATTTCTTCCAACTTATTATTAAATTTAAAAAAAAAAATTCTGGCAAATCTAGAAAATCTGTAGAATCAAATTTAAAGTCTTTTGAATTTCTTTTAAAAAAAAAATTCTGGAAAATCTAGAAGAAATAATGACTTGTCTTTGTTAGATATATAGCTTGGTCCAATTTGTTATATATTCTAACAAAGTGCAGATTGGATTTTAACCTATTTAAAACATGTCATCAAAATTCTATAATTAATCTTAATCAGGAAAAATGACTAATGATCTTCCATAAATTATTTTTTAAATTTTTCTCTAAAAGATTTGAATTAGCTAGTTTTTCTCTTCATATTTTTCAGTTGATTGTTTAATTTTGAAGAGTCGAAATTGAAGGTAAAATATGTTTGAAAAATAAATTTTCATTTTTTTCGTGTTTTCTCCTCTTTTAAACCATTCAATTAAGTGTTTTTTTCATCATTTATTCTCTAGAAAAAAACTTCAGTAAAAGGAAAAAAAAATGTACGACGGAATGACGGACAGAAATACCCATATTTTTATATATACATATATATATATATATATAAATATATATATATATATATATATATATATATATATATATATATATATATATATATATATTTATATATATATATATATATATATATATATATATATATATATATATATATATATATTTATTTATTTATAAAAGGTAAATTGAGCAAATTGGCTATTCCTGGCAATTTATTTAAGTGTGTATCAAAATCGCCCGGAAAAGGGTGGAGTGCCATCTCCGGGTTGGGGAGGAGACCCTGCCCCAAGTGGAGGAGTTCAAGTACCTAGGAGTCTTGTTCACGAGTGAGGGAAGAGTGGATCGTGAGATCGACAGGCGGATCGGTGCGGCGTCTTCAGTAATGCGGACGTTGTACCGATCCGTTGTGGTGAAGAAGGAGCTGAGCCGGAAGGCAAAGCTCTCAATTTACCGGTCGATCTACGTTCCCATCCTCACCTATGGTCATGAGCTTTGGGTCATGACCGAAAGGATAAGATCACGGGTACAAGCGGCCGAAATGAGTTTCCTCCGCCGTGTGGCGGGGCTCTCCCTTAGATAGGGTGAGAAGCTCTGCCATCCGGGAGGAACTCAGAGTAAAGCCGCTGCTCCTTCACATCGAGAGGAGCCAGATGAGGTGGTTCGGGCATCTGGTCAGGATGCCACCCGAACGCCTCCCTAGGGAGGTGTTTAGGGCACGTCCAACCGGTAGGAGGCCACGGGGAAGACCCAGGACACGTTGGGAAGACTATGTCTCCCGGCTGGCCTGGGAACGCCTCGGGATCCCCCGGGAAGAGCTAGACGAAGTGGCTGGGGAGAGGGAAGTCTGGGTTTCCCTGCTTAGGCTGTTGCCCCCGCGACCCGACCTCGGATAAGCGGAAGAAGATGGATGGTGTATCAAACTGGTAGCCCTTCGCATTAATCAGTACCCAAGAAGTAGCTCTTGGTTTCAAAAAGGTTGGTGACCCCTGCTCTATGCGGTTGTTTAGGGGCCACATGACGATGGCACCCGGTCATTACATTATAGGTCGTTATGTCGTTTTGCTCCGCAGGTGTCACTTTGACAGACTAAATGGTCTCATGGATACATTTATTTTTTTTTTCTGATGAACCCTTGTTCAGCGGTGAGTCAACATGTCCTTTGTGATAGTTTTTGTGCGTCATAGTCCAGTCCCTTCAAAAGCCCGTAGAGATAATTGCCAATTTAGCATCGCTTTGAAGGTCGTCATGGTGACAGATTTATGGCTATATTTATATACAAGTTTATATTGTCGCCAAACTTGTCCCCAAATATATACTGTAATGCAGACCAGGGCAAATTAAGGCCCGGGGGCCACATGCGGTTTTTCAATCCGGCCCGCCGGACATTCCCAAATAATGGTTTTAGATCTTTAAGATGTAAAGTGTAGCTGCCATTATGATGTGCAGTGATG
>NC_084625.1:41669911-41719911 GCF_033978795.1 Nerophis ophidion
GGGCCTTCCAGTGTTATAACTTCATCTTTATCTTTAGTTTTTAAGCCAATATGCGCCTGTACTCCTTTTTCTGTCTACACGCTGTCTGCTTGTAAATAGTCTGTGATTATGCGCTGCCGAACATGCTCCTCTGCTGGTAAAACCAGCAATGAGGTATAGTAGCGAATATGATTAATTAGTATCGCCTTACTATACTAGTACCGGTATACCCTACAACCCTACTGCGGAACAAAGCCCCCTTCGTTGATTAAACCCGCAAACTGAAGAGGCAACCAACCAAAGGCTAACTAGCTAAAACGCCAGTTCTAAGCTACCTGTGGCTACATGGCGAAACTGTTCGAGTGTGGATGCGTTTAAAGCAGGGGTGTCGAACAGGTTTTATCCGGCCCGCATGATGAATTTGCCAAATATTAAAATGAGCTGCTTTTTTAACGAAATAAACTGCTGTTCTATATGTGTCCACTGGATGTCACAATAGCAATTCTGTTAGGCAAGCACGGTACACAATAAAGGGTGACTGTGGTTCCTCCTCCTCGACCCACATGAAACCTAAAATCTGCCGTTTTTTGTCTTCTGCTTCGAACACATCATCATTTGGCACCCTCGTTGCCCCAAAATGTTTCTGTCAAACACGAGAAAATAGAACTTAACCCTTTTGAATAGTTTTTACCTACATTTATTACAGTTTGTTGAGTTAACAATGGATTTATACGTGGACATGACAAAGGAGGTATTTTAGATTGGATTAAATAGTACTTTATTTATTCCGTCAGGAGAGTTTCTTCAGGAAAATTACAATTTTCAGCACAATCCCATTCAAGATCAGACAAATATTAAAGGGAGACAGAACAGGATCGCTGACGGGTCTGCCGGCTTCCAGCGCCCCTTACAAAAAAAGATGAGATACAGGTAAACAAGGGGGGGGAGAAAAAAATAGAAGATAAAATTAAAAAATTGGTCTTAGCCTGGGCCTTGGAGAGGGTGTGCAGACTGAGGCCAAGGGAAAAAAACAACAACTCATAGCCATAGTACACATCCCTCTTACATGTGTGTAAAAGGGAAACATCAAAGAACACAGAGGACATTAAAGACATTAAAGCAGCAGATACAACCAGACACTTCTACATACAGCTATGAATAAAAAGTAAAAGAAACATATCCACTGTGGTGGCCTCTGCGGTGTTCCACGCCATCGTCCGCTGGGGTGGAGGGAGCATGGCCAGAGACAGGAGCAGACCCAACAAAGCAACCAGGACAGCCGACTCCACTCTCGGCCAGTGTCCAGTCCGCATGGATGAGCGAGGATACGTCCAAGGTGACTGAGGTGTCCGACACCTGCTCACCCAGCCAAGACACCGCGAAGAGTTTACATGTTGTGTTTTTAGTTCAATCCCAGAAAGACTTTGACTTAAAGTTGTATCCTGGCTTTGTAGATACACTGAGACAAAGTTTATGCTCATTTTGTTTCTCAAACTGCACCAATTGCCTCAGAATTTTCAACAAACCGGAAGTGTTTTGTTCAGAGGATTATCCGGGATTTGTACATTTTCAGACTGTGCTTGTTCTACTTTTGGCCAAAATAAAACAAAGAAAACAACCTGGAGTTGTCTTTATTTTTAAGTTGTCATGCCATGATTTTACCCTTCCGGCCCACTTGGGAATAGATTTTCCTCCATGCGGCCCCTGAGCTAAAACGAGTTTGACACTTCTGGTTTAAAGCATTTCCGATCACACAAGTTGATCGCAAGGTACGACCGTTGTGGAAATTAATCGAAACTCTGCGAAATGGTTTGTACGGAAAATTATGTCATCAAAGTGTCAGCCCTTGATGGCGGTGTGTTAAGGTTCAAACAAAGGCATTGGAAATTTGAGATTTCACTGTAAATCCTTACATTATTTCGTAATATAATCTCGCATCTTCCAGGTGTGGACACGAGGCTTATCAAATCAAACGACTCATCAATAGCTGCTGCTTTATCCGCTTCCTACTCAGTCGCCCAGTGTCCACCCTGAGATCGGTATGTTGTGAGTTCAAACCCCGGCCGAGTCATACCAAAGACTGTTGTGATCCGGTTCCCGGATCACATCTTTAGTCTGTCTTTTGAGTCCTTTTTGGTGTTTTCTAATTATTTTCGGACTCTTCCTTTTCTGAGTTTTGCACTTCCTGTTTTATCCCGTTTCCATGGTTTCTCATTTGTTCCACCTACTATGCTTTTTGACGCACACCTGTTGGCAATTGTTTACTTTAGTATTTAAGCCTGCCATCTACCTCAGTTCATTCTTGGCTCATAGTTTGCGGTAAGCAACAGTCACATTTAATATTCTGCTTTGTATTTACCCTGCTAAGTCGCGTCGTTTCTCTTGAACTCTGTACTCGAAGCCTGCTAACTATTAGCATTTAGCTTCCCGTGCATAGACACGCCGTTTCTTTGCTTTTTGCCAAGGGTTCTTTTATCATTTTTTATATTAAATCCAGCTCTCACCTGCTATCGTACCTGTCTGGTCCTGTTGCATCTGGAGGTGACATTTTCGCGCATCACAATGCGCTTCAAATGTGACAGACTATAAAAAAATGGGACCCATTGCCTCCCTGCTTGCCACTCACCATCAATAGTTTGAGTTGGGGGTTAAATCACCATAAATGATTCCCGGGCGTGGCAACGCTGCTGCCCACTGCCCCCCTCACTTCCCAGGCGGTGATCAAGGGGATTGGTCAAATGCAGAGGACGAATTTCACCACACCTAGTGTGTGTGTGACACTCGTTGGTACTTTAACTTTAACATTTCCAGCCACTATGTAAATAACAAAACCCAGACCGGAAAAAAATTGTCACGCACAGCACGTCATTCATGCCCTTAATCATCTTTATTTCTTTTCTTTTTTTTCCAGATGGAGATAACCGCCGAGCCCGATGACGAGGGGACAAAAATAAGTGTAAGTCCTAAAACCCTGAAGCGATGACTTCTGAAAATTTAAATTTTCATCCACAGCGGTAATTGACAGAAAGTTGGAGTAATTTAGATATGCTTTTTTTTTTTTTTTTTTTTCCCGCCCCCTTTATTTTTTAATAATAATTGGGTAGATGGCAGGTTGCAGGAAGCATACCAATTCAGTCAAACTTAGGAAGTACTACTGTGGTAAACAGAGGCTGCGTAATGTGCGCCAACAGGGTGTCATATAATACCAGAAAAACAGTGTAAAGTGCCAATTAATGCAATTATTACAGCTGAGGAGTGCAGTGCTGTACACAAAAGGCAACATGTTGGTGTGTTCTTTGTTTTGACATGTCATTACAACATATTACCAATAGAATCCAGTTTCGGAAAAGACCCGTTTTGCCTTCTGCCGTCGACATTGTTGCTGAGAATGAAGAGTTATCTGCTGAGCAAACATTAGACCGATTCCCGCTTGCCATCACAGTTGCCAAAAATGTGCAATATTTGACAATTCTATTTATAATAAATGCTTTAAAATGTAATATCGGAAATGATCAGTATTGGTTTCAAAATGTCAATCAATCAATCAATGTTTATTTATATAGCCCCAAATCACAAATGTCTCAAAGGACTGCACAAATCATTACGACTACAACATCCTCGGAAGAACCCACAAAAGGGCAAGGAAAACTCACACCCAGTGGGCAGGGAGAATTCACATCCAGTGGGATGCCAGTGACAATGCTGACTATGAGAAACCTTGGAGAGGACCTCAGATGTGGGCAACCCCCCCCTCTAGGGGACCGAAAGCAATGGATGTCGAGCGGGTCTAACATGATACTGTGAAAGTTCAATCCATAGTGGCTCCAACACAGCCGCGAGAGTTCAGTTCAAGCGGATCCAAGACAGCAGCGAGAGTCCCGTCCACAGGAGACCATCTCAAGCGGAGGCGGATCAGCAGTGTAGAGATGTCCCCAACCGATACAGGCGAGCGGTCCATCCTGGGTCCCGACGAGCGGTCCATCCTGGGTCTCGACTCTGGACAGCCAGTACTTCATCCACATGGGAGAAAGAAAAGAAGCGGCAGATCAACTGGTCTAAAAAGGAGGTCTATTTAAAGGCTAGAGTATACAGATGAGTTTTAAGGTGTGACTTAAATGCTTCTACTGAGGTAGCATCTCGAACTGTTACCGGGAGGGCATTCCAGAGTACTGGAGCCCGAACGGAAAACGCTCTATAGCCCGCAGACTTTTTTTGGCTCTAGGAATCACTAATAAGCTGGAGTCTTTTGAACGCAGATTTCTTGCCGGGACATATGGTACAATACAGTCGGCAAGATAGGCTGGAGCTAGACCGTGTAGTATTTTATACGTAAGTAGTAAAACCTTAAAGTCACATCTTAAGTGCACAGGAAGCCAGTGCAGGTGAGTCAGTAAAGGCCTAACATGATCAAACTTTCTTGTTCTTGTCAAAAGTCTAGCAGCCGCATTTTGTACCAACTGTAATCTTTATAAAATGAATGACTTTTTAAAAGGCCGCTGTACGGTAAAACGCGGAAATAGGGAACCTCCCCTCTCCGCTCTCCCGCACATAACACAGGAGTTGACGACTGCAGCATGAGAGGTTTCACTGGCGACGCTTGATGACCTCATCAAACCGCCGCGAGTGCAGCATAACAACAACAAGAGTGTGTTGTTGCCGGTGCTGTAGCCATGGCTAACAAGCCAGCTCGCTCGGTGACTCACAACACCATGTCTATGGTTTGGGATTATTTCAAAGTGTGTCCGACGGATAAAAAACTGGCAAAAAGTTGGTTATGCGAGGAGGAACCAAGACGTCTTCCTTTAAAGGCCTACTGAAACCCACTACTACCGACCACGCAGTCTGATAGTTTATATATCAATGATGAAATATTAACATTGCAACACATGCCAATACGGCCGGTTTAGTTTACTAAATTGCAATTTTTAATTTCCCGCTGAGATTCTTGTTGAAAACGTCGCGGAATGATGATGCGTGTAGCGGACGTATTAGCCCTGCACCACTTAAGGCTAAAAGTCGTCTATTTTCATCGCATAATTACACAGTAATTTGGACATCTGTGTTGCTGAAATATTTTGCAATTTGTTCAATTAATAATGGAGACTATAAAGAAGAATGCTGTTGGTGGAAAGCGGTGGTTTGACCCACCGAAACACAGCCGGTGTTTCTTTGTTTGTTGTGAAGCTTCAACACAGAGCGGTCAAGCGAACGTGGGAAAATGGTGGTATTAAGTCGGCTCTTACCAGAGACTTGAGTGGATGATGCGACCTCCTCCTGCAGCTGTCAAAAAGGCAGCTGTGATCTTGGCTCCTCCATTGGCTTCTCTGAGACACTGACTTTCAGGTATGGCTTTATAATCTCACTAAAACACTAGTAACACAATAAGCAGATAAGGGATTTTCCAGAATTATCCTAGTAAATTTGTCTAATAACATCTGAATCGCTTCCACAGACGGTTTTAACGGGACACATTTCCGGCCTTGTTGTTCTTTCCGGATAAGGAGATGTTGCTCCGTTTTTGATTGAAGTAAAGTCAGAATTTTTATATAAAAAAAGTTAGCTCCATCTTTTGACATTTCTTCCACTCCCGTCCTTGCACGCTACACCGCTACAACAAAGATGACGGGGAGAAGACGCTGCCGAAGGTCAGCCACATAAATAAGACCGCAGACTAAACTATGCATCCGGAAGCGACTGTCAGATAGTGGTTTGAAGATGATCTGTAAAACATAATCTATGAAACCTTTTGACCAAATAACCACCAATACATGTTGTGTAGACCACAAGGAAGTGTTTTCCATTTAGAAATAAAATCTACTACCACCTACTCAGTGGCCTAGTGGTTAGAGTGTCCGCCCTGGGATCAGTAGGTTGTGAGTTCAAACCCTGGCCGAGTCAAACAAAAGACTATAAAAATGGGACCCATTGTCTCCCTACTTGGCACTCAGCATTAAGGGTTGTAATTGGCGGTTAAATCACCAAAAATGATTCCCTGGCGTGGCACCGCTGCTGCTCACTGCTCCCCTCATCTCCCGGGGGGTGAACAAGATGGACAATAAGGCACTGCGCCTTATAATCCGAGGCGCCCCACGGTCCGGAAAATATTGTAATGTTTCTGTTAGGTCTGGCAGCAATTGGGTCACGGACCAGTAACAGTCGTCGGACCGGTGGTTAGGGACCACTGGACTAAAGCATTAACAGTTTGGGCTTTGTCATCAAGTGTTCTTACCAAATCTGATCAATCTCTCAGCCTGTGTGCTTGAATAGATGAAGACTTTGATTGATTGATCTGATTGAGACTTTTATTAGTAGATTGCACAGTACAGTACATATTCCGTACCATTGACCACTAAATGGTATCACCCGAATAAGTTTTTCAACTCGTTGAAGTCGGGGTCCACGTAAATCAATTCATGGTGAAGGGGACAGAGGCATATTTGGCACGATTTAAACGTTCATAAACCGGAAAGGACGCAAATAGAGGCATTTACAAATCGAGGTTTCACTGCATCTTCTTTCCATGGCCTTTAATATTCTCCCACCAACATCCATGCAGAGAAACTTAATACATAAACGGACTGTATATCAGTCAATGGCCGTGTGCTGTGCAGGGAGGAATTTGTAAGGCTTACCAGAGTCTTAGCTCTGCACTAAATCCTTGCCAGGCGCCGAGCCATAAGACTTTCCAAGTGGTCAGAACACATACAGCCTCCCTCTTGCGTGTGTCAAAGTTGTTCTTCTGGAGTTAAGCAGGAGCAACCGAGTTATTCATCGGTGTCTCAGCAGGAGGCAAAGATACTTGTGGAGTTTTAAGATTTACCAGATCCTCTGCCTTATTCTGTCAAAATGTACAAAACCCAAAACCAGGGAAGTTGGCACATTGTGTGAATTGTAAATAAAAACAGAATACAATGATTTGCAAATCCTTTTCAGCCTATAATCAATTGAATAGACTGCAAAGACAAGATATTTAATGTTCGAACTGCAAAACTTTGTTATTTTTTGCAAATATTAGCCCATTTGGAATTGGATGCCTGCGACGTGATTCAAAAAAGCCGGCACAAGTGGCAAAAAAGAGTGAGAAAGTTGAGGAATGCTCATCAATCACTTATTTGGAACATCTGACAGGTGAACGGGCTAATTGGGAACAGGTGGGTGCCATGATTGGGTATAAAAGCAGCTTCCATGAAATGCTCAGTCATTCACAGCCTGTTTTCAATCGATTGTCGATTGAGATAATAGTTCTACCTTTTTTCGTTTCCATTCACGTACATGCTTTGGGTCAACGTTAAACTGCCTGGCCGCTGCCAAACCAGAATTCTGCTCCGCATACTTCACAACCGCTAGCTTGAAGTTTAAGTCAAACTTTCTGTTCTTCTTCCCCCTTAAAGTATTCCCGTCCATCAGTTGTGGTGTACCGCTATACATGGGCTGTTATTAGGAAGAGGCGTTTACTTGGTAATATATATATATATATATATATATATATCATATAATCAGTCAATATAATTTTTCAGTAAAGATAACGTTGGTGCAGTTTTTTTTCCGTTTACAATATGTGTGGAAAAAAAAGGAAAAAACAACATTTTACAGTGTAGACTGATTCGATTTTTATGTTGTGATTTTCTTTGCCCACTCGGGGACTAATTCCCTCGACCTCGGAAGACTTTGAAGGTAAAAAATAATAATAAAAGGATTTAAAGGCTTAATAGATAGTCGTTTTTACTTTTGGTTACTCATAAAGTACTTTTCATTTTATTTTGATGATACAATTGTATTTAATAAAAGAAAATAGGGAGCTAATTCAAAAATTGTCTTCATATGGTCGCATTGCCGACCTGTCTTTTTTTTCCAATTATGATGAAAAAAATTTGAAAAGCAAAAATCATTTAGTGATCTTGAATATTTTTAAGTAAAAAGTATTGATATCAGTATCGGTGTTGCCAATACTGCCCCGGTAACTACTGTACATGGTATTGAATTGATGCCCAAATAGAGTGACCTATTTTATGTACACTTTCCAATAAATACATTTGATGGGTTTTTTTGGCCGATCTCACTAATGGAATCGGCGTCATAAAGTCAGAACATTTACCTTAGTTTTCGAAACATAGGGCGGACCGGATTATAAGGCACATTAAAGGTGGTCATATCATGATTTTGTTTACATTTAAACACTTCCTTGTGGTCTACATAACATGTACCGTATTTTCTGGACAATAAGGTTTTGAAACCTTATAACCCGGAATAATTTTGGTTGTGCTTACTAACCTCAAAGCTATTTTATTTGGTACATGGTATAATGGTAAGTGTGAACAGTAGATGGCAGTCGCACATAAGAGATATGTGTAGACTCAAGTAAACAACACCAAAATGTTATATGTTCCATTGAAAGTATAGAACATTACACGCGGCGCACAGAAATTGATGAAATTCTATTAGTCCGACTTTGGTAAGCTATGAAGGATGGATTGTACTGTGCTTCAACACACAAGTATTATTATGGTGTGTGTATAAGGTAAGACAGATTGTCTGGCGTTTTGTTTCATCTTTTTTTTTTTTTGATTTATTAATCAATCCAACAAAACAATACATAATAATGCAATCAAATTCCAAAACCAAACCCGACCCAGCAACATTCCGAATAGCAATAAACAGAGCAATTGAGGACACAAAAAACATGACCCGATACAATCTAAAAGTAGTGAAACAAAAATGATTATTATCAATATCAGTAACAATTTCAAAATAGCAGTGATTAAAAATCCCTCATTGATATTATCATTAAAAATGTCAATTAAAAAAAAATGAGCAATGCATCGCATCTCATAAGCTTGACAACACACTGTGTCCAATATTTTACACAAAGATATAATAAGTCATAATTTGGTTCATTTAATCCATCCATCCATCTTCTTCCGCTTATCCGAGGTCGGGTCACGGGGGCAGCAGCCTAAGCAGGGAAGCTTAGACTTCATTTAATACAAAAAACAAATGTCAATTAAAGCTGCAAGCAGCGTTGGTCGGGTCCGCCTTTGGCCGCTGCCGCCGTGTCCCGAGTCCCGATCTTAGTCAGACCTACATAGAAGTTTTTGTTTCATCACTCTACGACATTCCTAACAGAATTTACAAGCAGTTTTGTCAGTTTTTTTTCCTAGGGGGAGCTAGAGCACAATTTTCATTTTTGGGGTTTGGTTTTTTATTGGATGGCAATTTTCACCAGTCCTGATGTGTGTGTAAAATTTGGTGAGTTTTGAAGCATGTTAAGGGGGTCAAATTACAGATTGGCGTTTCTGGATGTTGTTGATAAATGGTTTTCGCTTGGCATAGTATAGCTTTAACTGGCACTTTAAAGCATTTTACAGGGGTCAAATATCAGTTCACAGAGGCAGAAAAGGCATTTTTTGCAAAAATTTTGTTTTGAAGGGGTTTTTGTCAACTTCCTGTTGATTTTAGGTATAGAAGTGTTCTATTAAATGTAGGTCTAAGTCAGACCTACATAGAGGTTTTTTTTTTAATGTCTCTACGACATTCCTAACGGAAGTTACAAGCAGTCTGTTTTTTGTCTCTTCCTAGGGGGCGCTAGCGCGCAATTTTCATTTGTGGGGTTTGGTTGCTTAATAAGTTGGTCTGCCGCTCCATACCGATGTGTGTGTCAAATGTGGTGAGTTTTGAAGCATGTTAAGGGGGTCAAATTAGGGTGCGAAGGTGCGAGCGCGCCTTGGGCTGCTGCCCCCAAGCCCCACGGTCGAAGATGCCTTGGTGCCACTATTTAATGCATTGTGAAAGTAATGCAGTTGTTGTATTGAAGTGAAAATATCAAGCTTCCTGTTGATTTTTGCCAAAGTATGTTAATTATTCAAATGTAGGTCTAAGTCAGACCTACATAGTGGTTTTTGTTTCATGTCTCTCTGACATTCCTACCGGAAGTTACAAGCAGTTTTGTCTGTGTTTTCTTCCTAGGAGTAGTTTGTCTGTGTTGTATTCCTAGGGGGCGCTAGAGCACAGTTTTGAGTTTTGGGGTTTGGTTTTTTTATTAGCTCGCAATTGTTGCCAGTCCTAATGGATCCCATATTCCAATATATGACTCATTATTATCTAAACTAAATGCAGTATTTTCTACTGATATCATCTCCATAGCTTGTGTATTTTGTGAGTTGGACCATCAACATTTATCCTTTTTTTTTTAATATTACCCGTTTTGTTAGTATGCATATTGAAAGAAATGCATTTTTACTCTTTGATGACACGTTACTAATTTAATGGAGATCCCCAAGAATACAAGTTTGCAATGTCATTGGGATGTTTATATTTAGGAATGTGATTGCTTCTTTTGTTGTTTTCAACCATAACTCTTTTATTCTCTGACATTCCCACAATAAATGAACAAGAGTTCCCTCAGCTGCCCGACACTTCGTTCATAACTTGCTATCCATCACACCAAATTTAAACGGCTGAGAAGATGTAAAATACAATCTATTCAATCCAATCCAATCCACTTTATTTATATAGCGCATTTAAACAACAATAACGTTTCCAAAGTGCTGCACAGCCATGTTAAAAACAATATTAAAAAAACAATATTATGCTCCACCAATGACTGAATAAAAACAAAAAATAAATAAATAAATGGGTTGTACTTGTATAGCGCTTTTCTACCTTAATAAATACAAAACCAATATAAAAAAAATATATAAAACCAAATATGATTCAAAACTATTTTAAAGGGTAAAATCAATTAAAACAGTAAAATAGAAATCAATGTGTATAAAAAACACAGAGGACAACAGAGGACAGAAGACCACACAACTCACGTAGTGTTAAGAGCCAAAGAATAAAAGTGACGAGACTTAAAACACTCCACTGTGGAAGCAGTTTGAACATGGTGTCACGCCTGTAGGTTATGTTTTGGTTTTGGTCATGCTATGTCTAGTTTTTGGACATTCAGTCACATTTTTCACTTCCTGGTTTTGTTTGTTTCCATGCCAACGCATTAGTTCCCACCTTGTCAAGCCCCTGCCCTCAGTCCCACACCTGTTCCTGTAATTTTCTTTCTGTTCATCATTCTGGGATCTTCAGACTCGCACACACGCTACCCATGCTGCACCTCCTTCATGCCCTCCTCCATAGTTCCATGCCGTGTAAGTTTTTGTATCTATGCCATGTGCTAGTTTAGTTTATAGTTTATTATTATTCATGCCAATCGAGCAAGTGTTTTTGTTTAATGTTTGTAGTTTTGCATTTATACTAGTCTTTTGTTTGTTCGTAGCCAAGTGTCTGTACCTCCTTGTGAGCGCCCTTGGTTTGTTTATGTTTTATTATAGTTTTAAATAAACAACTATGTACTCACGTCCACGCCTCGCTCGTGTTGATCCTCATCTGCATCGAAGAAACAATCCATGTCCAAGCCTAGTTATGACACATGGAGGGGCAGAGTGTTCCAGAACTTAGGGCCGACCACAGAGAAGGCCCTGTCTCCCCTGGTCTTGGGCACCACGAGCTGGAACTGGTTCTCGGACCTCAGAGCGCGTGCAGGAATGTAAATTTGGATGAGGTCCGAATATCTTAAATTGAGTCAGCGTTTTGTTTCATCTTGCAGTGCACACGTATCTCTTATGTATGATCGCCATCTGCCGTTCAAACTTATCATTACACCATGTACCAAATAAAATTGCTTGGAGGTCGGTAAGCACAACCTCAATTGATACGTACATTAGGCGCACCGGTTTATAAGGATTTTTTTTGAAAATGAAATTATTTTTAGTGTGCCAGACCGGGGTGGTGGTCCCTCTCTTTAAGAAGGGGGACCGGAGGGTGTGTTCCAACTATCGTGGGATCACACTCCTCAGCCTTCCCGGTAAGGTTTATTCAGGTGTACTGGAGAGGAGGCTACGCCGGATAGTTGAACCTCGGATCCAGGAGGAACAGTGTGGTTTTCGTCCTGGTCGTGGAACTGTGGACCAGCTCTTTACTCTCGGCAGGGTTCTTGAGGGTGCATGGGAGTTTGCCCAACCAGTCTACATGTGCTTTGTGGACTTGGAGAAGGCATTCGACCGTGTCCCTCGGGAAGTCCTGTGGGGAGTGCTCAGAGAGTATGGGGTACCGGACTGTCTTATTGTGGCGGTCCGCTCCCTGTATGATCAGTGTCAGAGCTTGGTCCGCATTGCTGGCAGTAAGTCGGACACGTTTCCAGTGAGGGTTGGACTCCGCCAAGGCTGTCCTTTGTCACCGATTCTGTTCATAACTTTTATGGACAGAATCTCTAGGCGCAGTCAAGGCGTTGAGGGGTTCCGGTTTGGTGGCCGCGGGATTAGGTCTCTGCTTTTTGCAGATGATGTGGTCCTGATGGCTTCATCTGGCCGGCATTTTCAGCTCTCACTGGATCGGTTCGCAGCCGAGTGTGAAGCGACCGGAATGAGAATCAGCACCTCCAAGTCCGAGTCCATGGTTCTCGCCCGGAAAAGGGTGGAGTGCCATCTCCGGGTTGGGGAGGAGACCCTGCCCCAAGTGGAGGAGTTCAAGTACCTGGGAGTATTGTTCACGAGTGGGGGAAGAGTGGATCGTGAGATCGACAGGCGGATCGGTGCGGCGTCTTCAGTAATGCGAACGTTGTATCGATCCGTTGTGGGGAAGAAGGAGCTAAGCCGGAAGGCAAAGCTCTCAATTTACCGGTCGATCTACGTTCCCATCCTCACCTATGGTCATGAGCTTTGGGTCATGACCGAAAGGATAAGATGACGGGTACAAGCGGCCGAAATGAGTTTCCTCCGCCGTGTGGCGGGGCTCTCCCTTAGAGATAGGGTGAGAAGCTCTGCCATCCGGGAGGAACTCAAAGTAAAGCCGCTGCTTCTCCACATCGAGAGGAGCCAGATGAGGTGGCTCGGGCATCTGGTCAGGATGCCACCCGAACGCCTCCCTAGGGAGGTGTTTAGGGCACGTCCAGTCGGCAGGAGGCCACGGGGAAGACCCAGGACACGTTGGGAAGACTATGTCTCCCGGCTGGCCTGGGAACACCTCGGGATCCCCCGGGAAGAGCTAGACGAAGTGGCTGGAGATAGGGAAGTCTGGGCTTCCCTGCTTAGGCTGCTGCCCCCGCGACCCGACCTCGGATAAGCGGAAGATGATGGATGGATGGATGGATGGATGGTGCCTTATAGTCCGGAAAATACTGTAAAGTGCTCTCAGTACAGCTGAGTTTGATTCAAAATGATCAGGATAATTAATTTCAACCGGACAGCGTTTTGCCGTATCACTGTGTCATGCATGTCCTCACATTGTCATTTGTGGGATGTCGGTACGATTTTTACTGCACAAACTGACCACGTTATTCCAGTCGGCTTTAGTCTGAACTCCTAGGCTTGCTTAGTGTTTTTCCAACGTGTGACTCGCACTTTTATGAATCAGACCGCTCCATTTCAAAACAAAGAACTTTATTGATTATCCACTGCCAGGAGGTAACGCGCCACGCTGCGATAACAGAAATCGACACGCGGCTGACGATTCACGTCGACTACCCGCCAAGAACGTTCATCCACATTTATGAGTTAGCTCGGTGGTGAGCACGCTCGCCTCTCATGCGGACCGCCAGGGTTCACATCCCTGTGTGGAATAAAAATAAAGGGGCCGAACCCTTGAAGTGAAGCGTTTTGCCCAAGGTTCAAATATCCAACCTTTTAATATTTGCTGACGGATCAGACCATCTATGATAGCCACAAATGGTTAGAGGAGCCAAAAGTTGCACTCAAGTAAGAATACTGTTCGTAAACTTAGTAATATGACTTAAGTAAAAGTAAAAAGTAGTCATCCAATTACAAACCCTGTTTCCTTATGAGTTGGGAAATTGTGTTCGATGTAAATATAAACGGAATACAATGATTTGCAAATCATTTTCAACCAATATTCAGTTGAATATGCTACAAAGACAACATATTTGATGTTTTAACTGATAAACATTTTTTTTTTTTTGTGTGCAAATAATCATTAACTTTAGAATTTGATGCCAGCAACACGTGACAAAGAAGTTGAGAAAGGTGGCAATAAATACTGATAAAGTTGAGGAATGCTCATCTAACACTTGTATGTAACATCCCACAGGTGTGCAGGCTAATTGGGAACAGTTGAGTGCCATGATTGGGTATAAAAGCAGCTTCCGTGAAATGCTAAGTAATTCACAAACAAGGATGGGGTGAGGGTCACCACTTTGTAAGCAAATTGTTGAACAGTTTTAGAACAACATTTCTCAATGAGCTATTGTAAGGAATTTAGGGATTTTACCATCTACGGTCTCTAAAATCATCAAAAGGTTCAGAGAATCTGGAGAAATCACTGCACGTAAGCGATGATATTACGGACCTTTGATCCCTCAGGCGGTACTGCATCAAAAACCGACATCAGTGTGTAAAAGATATCACTACGTGGGCTCAGGAACACTTCATAAAACCACTGTCAGTAACTACAGTTGGTCGCTACATCTGTAAGTGCAAGTTAAAACTCTACTATGCAAAGCGAAAGCCATTTATCAACAACACCCATGTACACCGCCGGCTTCGCTGGGCCTGAGCTCATCTAAAATGGACTGATGCAAAGTGGAAACGTGTTCTGTGGTCTGACGAGTCCACATTTCAAATTATATTTGGAAACTGTGGACTTGGTGTCCTCCGGAACAAAGAGGAAAATAACCATCCGGATTGTTATAGGAAAAAAGTTCAAAAGCCAGCATCTGTGATGGTACGGGGGTGTATTAGTGCCCAAGGCATGGGTAACTTACACATCTGTGAAGGCACCATTGATGCTGAATGGTCCATACAGGTTTTGAAGCAACATATGTTGTCATCTAAGCAACGTTATCATGGACGCCCCTGCTTATTTCAGCAAAACAATGCCAAGCTACGTCTTACAAAAGCGTTGCTTCGTAGTAAAAGAGTGCGGGTACTTTCCTGGCCCGCCTGCAGTCCAGACATGTCTCCCATCGAAAATGTGTGGCGCATTATGAAGCGTAAAATACGACAACAACTTAAGCTGTACACCAAGCAAGAATGGTAAAGAATCCCACTTTCAAAGCTTCAACAATTAGTTTCCTCAGTTCCCAAACGTTTATTGAGTATTGTTAAAAGAAAATGTGATGTAACACAGTGGTGAACATGCCCTTTCCCAACTACTTTGGCACGTGTTGCAGCCATGAAATTCTAAGTTAATTATTATTTGCAAAAAAAAAAAACAAGTTTATGAGTTTGAACATCAAATAATTTGTCTTTGTAGTGCATTCAACTGGATGTAATACAACTTCCCAACTCATATGGAAACGGAGTTTGTACAAAACCCAAAACCAGTGAAGTTGGCACGTTGTGTAAATCGTAAATAAAAACAGAATACAATGATTTGCAAATCCTTTTCAGCTTACATTCAAATGAATAGACTGCAAAGACAAGATGTTTAATGTTCACACTGAGAAACTTTATTTACTGTCATGTCTTTATGATCATGTCCTGTTTAGTTATGTTCTGTTTTGGTTTTGACTCTATTAGTTCCTGTTTTTGCGCACCCTGGTTTATTTTAGTTTCCATGACTACCAATTAGTTTTCAGCTGTTATGTGTTCACGACTCACCCACCCGTCATCACTGCACCTGCTGCTGAGAGAAAATTGGTCAGGATGACCAAGAGTCAACCGAGAACCATCAAAAAGCAGGTCTGCAATCAATTGGAAGCTGCTGGAACACAGGTGTTAGTGTCCACAGTCAAGCGTGTTTTGCATCGCCATGGACTGAGAGGCTACCATACAAGAAGGAAGCCCTTGCTCCAAAAGCGACACCTTAAGGATCGTCTTAAGTTTGCTGCTGATCACATGGACAAAGATAAGACCTTCTGGAGGAAAGTTACGTGGTCAGATGAAACAAAAATTGAGCTGTTTGGCCACAATACCCACACATAGGTTTGGACAAGAAAAGGTGAGGCATTTAATCCCAGGAGCACCAATCCCACCGTCAAGCATGGTGGTGGTTGTATTATGCTATGGGCCGGTTTTGCTGCCAATGGAACTGGTGCTTTACGGAGAGTAATTGGGACAATGAAAAAGGAGGGTTACCTCCAAATTCTTCAAGACAACCTAACATCATCAGCCCGAAGTTTGGGTCTTGGGTGTTTCAACAGGACGAGGACTCCAAATACACATCAAAAGTGGTAAAGAAATGGCTAAATCAAGCTAGAGTGAAGGTTTTAGAATGGCCTTCCCAAAGTCCTGACTTAAATGTTCGGACAATGCTGAAGAAACAAGTCCATGTCAGAAAACCAAGAAATGTAGCTGAACTGCATATATTATATAAGTTATATAAGTTTATATGATATATGTGATATCTGGGTGGCATTGTGGTGACGAGTTGTTCTCTCGTGGGTGCAGCGAAGATGGAACACAGCGTGAGGGTAAGGATAATGATTTATTTACACACTAAAGAACACTATAAAACAGACTAGGAAACAAAACACTTTGCACGAAGGCACTAACAAACAAAACAACAGAACTAGCGTGAAAGCTAGAAAAACAGAAAGCGCTAGCGTTAGAACTAGGGAAAAGAACAAACAAAATAGCGTGGAAGCTCATCGAGCGCTAATAGTTACCACAATGCTGGAATGCCACGTCATCTGTTGCGTGGGAACAAACGAGAGTCCAATAATTAATTTCCAACAAAGGCGGTCTTAAATAAGGAGATAAATCAGGAGGCAGGTGTGCGTGATTAAACGGAAGGCAGGTGAAACAAGTGCGTTGCTAGGACAACAGACACAAACCAGGAAGTGCCATAAAAGAACTGAGGAAGACAAGTACAAGACAGAATGTGATAACAAACAGAACCAAAACCAGAATATGCCATCATCCAAGATATGGATCATGACAATATATATATATATATATATATATATATATATATATATATATATATATATATGTATGTAAACAAGTACACCTTCTAACACACGTCACATACGTATACGCCCTCGCGTAGCAGAGAGGTAGCGGCATGGGTAACATTAGCTGTGGTGCGAGCTGTAATACAAGAGAAAGAAGGTATCAATCTGGTAGCAAATGAAGAAATAATTAATTCCCAAGAAAAACAGCAGGGGGTCCTTCGCCTGGCGGTGGTTTGGCTTCAGGCTGGAATATGTCGAACAGACAACCGTAATTGGTCAAGTGTGGGGCAAAAAAGTTGCTACAAAAAGTAGCCTTACTGCTAATATGTAGCATAATTTGTAAAGTCACCTGCTAGAGAATGAAGAGTGCTTACTCCGCATGTCAACGTTTCCGTTCGGTGCCACACCAACCATTTCCACATCAACACCGTATGAAAAAAAATAGTCCACAACAGAAGGAGATAACGTCCGCAGTAACCTACCACATAGCGAAGGACATACACTATTTGATTTCCTATTATGCAGCTCATTTTTATTCGACACTTATAGAAATATATTGTGTGACATCATGCACAAAAGTGCACTTTATTTGTTTTAAACTATTGTAGTGACGTTCTGTACAAAAAGTACACTTTAAATTAGTGTTGTTTTGATGTGTCATCCTAGTGACCTCATGCACAAAAGTGCACTAATAGATTGTTTTAAAATGTTTTAAAAATCTTGCACTTTCTATTTTGAAATGACATGAATTTTTGTGCCACTGCTTAAAAATAATAATTACAGTTTTGGGCATTTGACTTAGTTGTGATCTGCATGAAAGTTTAAAATGAGCATATATTAATGCAGTATGAAGAAGAATGTTTTAATGTAGACACATAGAATCATCATACTGCTGTGATTATATGTATCAAGTGTTCATTCAAGGCAAAATATCGAGATATATATTGTGTATCGCGGCATGGCCTGAAAATATTGCGATATTAAAAAAAACGCCATATCGCCCAGCCCTAGTCTGGCCAAAGGAATGCATCTTTGCAGCCAGTAATCAATAAATTAATAATAAATGTAATGAAGATATAAATTAATGTCACGATTGGGATCAAACTCAATGTAAAGGCGTGAAATGGCGTTTTTTTCTTCACAAAAATAGTCGAGTAAGAGTAAAAATGATGTTGCATCAACGGTGATGTTTACTCAAGCAAACGTGGCTCCAATTGATACGTGACAACAGCGCTCCGCTTTAAAAGCCCAGACAATTGCAACAGCCGGTCCTTTCACACATTCATCTCACTACTAATGGTGAACCTGAAACTTTCTTGCAGGTAAGAAACACAGCTTTATTTCATCCGTCACCTCGGGGTCCATTACACAAAAAGGCAATCAGCGAGGCAAAATGCCCGAGGCCAAACCCCAATCAAGACAGAATGAATCACCCCGGGGGGAAGTCGTACATAGTACTAGGGAAGACTCCAGATAAAAGTTGGAACTGAACAAAAAATAACTTGAAACTTGTAATCTCTGTGAATAATGGGAACTTGAGCAACCTGCAAGTAGGAAGAGGTCCACTCACTTTCCGTAGCACATTTTCCGGACCATAGGGCGCACCGGATTATAAGGTGCACTGCTGATGAATGGTCGATTTTCGATCTGTTTTCATGTACAGGGCGCATTAAAGGAGTCATATTGTTGTTTTTTTTCTAAATGTAAAACACTTCCTTGTGGTCTACATAACATGTAATGGTAGTTCTTTGGTCAAAATGTTGCATAGATTATGTTTTACAGATCATCTTCAAGCCGCTTTCTGACAGTCACTTCAGGATGCGCCGTTTTGTGGGCGGTCTTATTTACGTGGCTCACCTTCGGCAGCATCTTCTCCACGTCATATTTGTTGTAGCGGTGTAGCGTGCAAGGACGGGAGGGGAAGAAGTGTCAAAAGATAGAACTAATTGTTTTAATGACATTCAGACTTTACTTCAATCAATAACGTAGCAGTATCTCCTCATCCAGGAAACAACAACAAGGAAATGTCTCACATGAAAAAACGTCCGACCGGAACTCTATAATCAATCAATGTTTACTTATATAGCCCTAAATCACTAGTGTCTCAAAGGGCTGCAAAAACCACTACGACATCCTCGGTAGGCCCACATAAGGGCAAGGAAAACTCACACCCAGTGGGACGTCGGTGACAATGATGACTATGAGAACCTCGGAGAGGAGGAAAGCAATGGATGTCGAGCGGGTCTAACATGATACTGTGAAAGTTCAATCCACAATGGATCCAACACAGTCGCGAGAGTCCAGTCTAAAGCGGATCCAACACAGCAGCGAGAGTCCCGTTCACAGTGGAGCCATCAGGAAACCATCCCAAGCGGAGGCGGATCAGCAGCGCAGAGATGTCCCCAGCCGATACACAGGCAAGCAGTACATGGCCACCGGATCGGACCGGACCCCCTCCACAAGGGAGAGTGGGACATAGAAGAAAAAGAAAAGAAACGGCAGATCAAAACGTATTATTTTCGGGTCTCCCCATGTCTAGCATTAAAAGATTACAGTTGGTACAAAATGCGGCTGCTAGACTTTTGACAAGAACAAGAAAGTTTGATCACATTACGCCTGAACTGGCTCACCTGCACTGGCTTCCTGTGCACTTAAGATGTGACTTTAAGGTTTTACTACTTACGTATAAAATACTACACGGTCTAGCTCCATCCTATCTTGCCGATTGTATTGTACCATATGTCCCGGCAAGAAATCTGCGTTCAAAGGACTCCGGCTTATTAGTGATCCCCAAAACCCAAAAAAAGTCTGCGGGCTATAGAGCGTTTTCCGTTCGGGCTCCAGTACTCTCGAATGCCCTCCCGGTAACAGTTCGAGATGCCACCTCAGTAGAAGCATTTAAGTCTCACCTTAAAACTCATTTGTATACTCTAGCCTTTAAATAGACTCCCTTTTCAGACCAGTTGATCTGCCGTTTCTTATAAGTTCCTTGGGTGAATAATGCAAACTCACAACACCGGTATGTTTTAGCGCTTAATGGCGAGTTTACAGACAGATATAAGTAAGAACTTTACACTACTTTGTATTAGAAATGGCAACAGCGGAGGATTAATGTCACATAACATATCGACTATGTTTTCGACACGGACTACAAGGGCGAATGTGCGCAAATTTTCATGACTTATGCAGATCCCAAATACAAATCAGCAGGTACCAAAAGGTAAGAAAAGTCTCTTTTGCATATTATTGCGAAACAAAATGCCAGATAATGTCTTAACTTATACACACACCATAATAATACTCGTATGTTGAAGCTCAGTACAATCCATCAAGCGGTGCGGCTTCAAAGCTTACCACAGTCGTCCTAAAACATTTTTGAGCGCCGTGTGTAATGTTTTATTTTTTCAATGGAATGTTAACAATTGTGTTGTTTACTTTAATCATATTGCAGTCTACACATATATGTTATGTTTGACTGCCATCTACTGGTCACACTTATCATTGCACCACGTACCTAATAAAATTGCTTCGAGGTCAGTAAGGAAAACCAGAAATATTGCGTACATTAGGCGCACTGGGTTATAAGCTGCACAGTCAAGTTTTGAGAAAAATCATAGTACATGAAATACAGCCTGAGCGATCCAAGGTCATGATTTCTCCAGATTCTCTGAACCTTTTGAGGATTTTTACAGACCTTAGATGGTGAAATCCTTAAATTCCTTGCAATACCTCATTGAGAAATGTTGTTCTTAGACTGTTGGACAATTAGTTCACAAAGTGGTGACCTTCACACAATCCTTGTTTGAGAATGACTGAGCATTTCATGATGGTATGGGGGTGCACTAGTGCCCAAGGCATGGGTAACTTACACTTCTGTGAAGGCACCATTAATGTCATCTGTCTATCTATGTCGACATATTCCTACTTCAAGCCAAACCACCGCCAGATGATGGACCCCCTGCTGTTTTTCTTGGGAATTAATTCTTCCTTCATTTGTTACCAGATTCGCACCTTCTTTCTCTCGTATTACCACTTGCATGGCTCCGCTAGCATCACAGCTAACGTTACCCATGCTGCTACCTCTCTGCTCCGCGGGGGCGTGTACGTATGTTACGTATGTAAGAAGGTGTGCTTGCTGTCTATGAGAAGGAGAGACAAGAAAGAGTGAGAAGAACCTGTAGTGTAATGCCCGCAGCTAAAAGCAAATCTGAGAATGTATATTCCAATATCACAATATAGTCTTTTTTTATATCGCACAGAGACAAACCCACGATATATCAACTATATTTGGTATATCGCCCAGCCCTAATGGCGGGCAACATTCTCGAAAAAAAGTCAAATTTCCCTTTTAGTCGAGTGGGAGAATGCTGCACAACCAAATTTTTGTGCAGTTGTGCATCATTAAATAATAATAATAATGGATTTTATTTGTAAAAAGCACTTTACATTGAGCAAACAACCTCAAAGTGCTAAAGTGTATTAAAAAAGAAAATATATATATATACATATATACATATATGAGCGACTTGTCCAGGGTGTAGACCGCCTTTCGCCCGATTGTAGCTGAGATAGGCACCAGAGCCCCCCGCGACCCCAAAGGGAATAAGCGGTAGAAAATAGATGGATGGATGGATGGATCAATATATATATATATATATATATATATATGTAGGTGTGGGAAAAATCACAAGACTACTTCATCTCTACAGAACTGTTTCATGAGGGGTTCCCTCAATCATCAGGAGATTTTAATGGAAGCATTCACATACAATGGTTTATATAGGGCACAGAGTGGGTGGGTACAGGCAGGCGTAGGGTGTGGTGATCGGCTCATGTGTTACCTAGGAGGTGTTTCCGTCTGTGGCGGCATGTTGAAATGATTTCACTGCGCTTGTTGAGGGATGACAGGTCTGGATGATGTATAATAAACAGTTTCTCTTTTAAGCATAGGGTGCATCTTTTATTACCACTGTTGTAAGGTGTGCTTGATGCAAGAATTTGCCATGTTAGAGAATATTCAACATTATTGTCTTTGAGGTTCCAAATGTGTTTGCTGAGTTCTGTAGAATTCCGCAAAGTCTGGTTTCTAATGGAGGCCTTGTGATTATTCCATTTGGTTTTAAACGCTCCTTCGGTTAATCCTACGTGCGTGTTGGATGTGTATATGTGTGTATATATATATATATATATATATATATATATATCTATATATATATGATAAAAATAAATACAATATAAAAACTAGAACAGCCCAGTTGTTTGTTTGATATCCATCGTAAAGTTCAGCTGTTTTTTCAGTGGGGCCTTGGCTCCACTGCAAGCATGAATAAATAAAGTCAAGTCAAGTCATAGCTAGAACTAGTATGCATATATCTATAAAAAGGCTGTTTTAAAAAAAAAAGAAGGGTTTTAAGCCTTTTTTAAAAGCATCCACAGTCTGTGGTGCCCTCAGGTGGTCAGGGAGAGCGTTCCACAGACTGGGAGCAGCGGAGCAGAAATCCAGGTCTCCCATAGTTCGTAGCTTTGTCCTTGGAGGTTGGAGGAGGTTAGCCTGTCGGGAGCGGAGGTGTCGTGTGGAGGACTTTGGGGTGAGCAGTTCTTTGAGGTACACTTAGGTGTGTGAGAATAGAGCCTTAGCAGAATGTCGCATGATTAGAGGGGTGAAACGTGGTGTTCATTTTTAAATAATAACAACCTTCATCATCGGAACGTGATAACTGAAGCAATTTGTGCGTTGGCAATAGTTCTCCACGCAAAAATCAAAGAGAGCCATGGCTGCAGGGATGGTGGTTCTTACCCTTGAACGGAGGATGTCTGACGGCCAATTTAATCTCGTCCTCAAAGCCCCACTGGGATTTGTAATTCACCTGTGTCGCTTGGAGATGATTTTCCTTTTCCCTGAGGAATTGTCTCTTTGACCGTGGGCTTTCCCAATCCTGAAAGCATTCAGGGAGAGCCCAGAACGTAGTCTTTAATCACCAAGGGGATGTGAGACAGTTTTTATTTATTTATTTATTTGATCTTACAGTCTGTCTCCATCCTTCAAACAGCCACGCAGTAAAAAAAAAAAAAACAACATCTGTTAATGTAACCTTGGTGCCGTTTGTAATCCAAATCCAAAATTGAAAATATGCGGTGGAAATGGAATGTTTTTCATTCAAGGGATCCAACTCAAGTAGATGTGGTGCGGCAGTCACTATAAGTAGCTCACTGACATATGACTTTCAAGGATGCGTCACGCCACACAATAGCAGTTGATTTCATGATGCCTTCCTCCCATGCAGCCAATCATCACAATAGAGGCAGGTTATTATATGCATAAAGGGGGCCTCAATCACTCGTCCGTTCCTCAGTAACTAACAATCATGTTCCCAGTTGGACTACTGAGATACAATTGTGGTTGTAGACAATGGCCCTGATGAACGAGTGAGGGTAGCTGGTTTGGTCGGGCCATGTGTCGGGAGCAGTGCCGGTCACCGGGTTGATAGCCCGGGGCTTTTAGCTCGGTAGCTAGTTTGTCTCTCATGCCGGCAACCCAGGCTTAAAGGGGAACATTATCACAATTTCAGAAGGGTTAAAACCAATAAAAATCAGTTCCCAGTGGCTTATTTTATTTTTCAATTTTTTATTTTTTTATTTTACCCATCCCGGAATATCCCGAAAAAAGGCCAGATTTTCGCTATCTGTGAAGCCACCGTCCATTTTCCTGTGACGTCATCCAGTGATGCCAATACAAACAAACGGATAGCACAGCAAGATATAGCGACATTAGCTCGGATTCAGACTCGGATTTCAGCGGCTTAAGCGATTCAACAGATTACGCATATATTGAAACGGATGGTTGGAGTATGGAGGCAGATAGCGAAAACGAAATTGAAGCTATTGAGCGAATAGCTGTTGACGCTATTCGGCCATGTCTGCCTTAGCATCGCCGGTAAAATGTGCAGACCAAAGATCGGAAGTTTTGCATCTTGTGACACTGGATCAACTTAAACCCATTGATTGGTAATTGTTTGTTTGGCATTAGATGTGGGTGGAGGTAAACGCCGGATGCAAATATAGCTACAAATGTACATACAGTTAGCCTAAATAGCATGTTAGCATCGATGAGCTGGCAGTCATGCTGCGACCAAATATGTCTGATTAGCACATAAGTCAATAACATCGACAAAACTCACCTTTGTGATTTCGTTGACTTTATCCTGGAAATGCATCTGCAGGTTATCCGTGTCTGCCTTAGCATCGCCGGTAAAATGTGCAGACACTCCGGCACATTCGATGGGTGTCTGGCGGCAGATTTCTTTGACTTTATCATTGGAAATGCATCTGCTTTGAGTGTCGCAGGATATCCACACAATCTTGCCATCTCTGTAGTAGCATAGCTTTCGTCTGTTAAGTGTGCGGAACAAACGACTGACCATTTCGTTGGTCTTCCCCACACCCTCGTATTTCCAACGAATTTTGTACAATTTCTTGCCACTTTTCCATCTTTGGGCCAGTGGTGCAACTTGAATCCCTCCCTGTTAGTGTTGTTACACCCTCCGCCAACACACCGACGAGGCATGATATCTCCAAGGTACGGAAAACAGTCGAAACAAACTGAAAATAACAGAGCTGAGACCCGATGTTAGTAATGGCGGCTTTATTACCTATGTGACGTCACGTTCTGACGTCATCGCTCCGAGAGCTATAAACAGAAAGGCGTTTAATTCGCCAAAATTCACCCATTTAGAGTTCGGAAATCGTTTGAAAACATCAAGGTATATATTGACGCTTACATAGGTCTGGTGATAATGTTCCCCTTTAAGTCCTGGGTAAAACAAAAAAAGCATGGACTTGAACAAAACCCAAAACCAGTGAAGTTGGCACATTGTGTAAATGGTAAATAAAAAAAGAATGCAATGAAAAAAAAAAAAAAAAAAAAAAAAAAAAAAAAAAAAAAAGAATCCAATGATTTGTAAACGGGGCTTCACGGTGGCAGAGGGGTTAGTGCATCTGCCTCACAATATGAAGGTCCTGCAGTCCCGGGTTCAAATCCAGGCTCGGGATCTTTCTGTGTGGAGTTTGCATGTTCTCCCCGTGAATGCGTGGGTTCCCTCCGGGTACTCCGGCTTCCTCCCACTTCCAAAGACATGCACCTGGGGATAGGTTGATTGGCAACACTAAATTGGCCCCTAGTGTTTGAATGTGAGTGTGAATGTTGTCTGTCTATCTGTGTTGGCCCTGCGACGATGTGGCGACTTGTCCAGGGTGTACCCCGCCTTCCGCCCGATTGTAGCTGAGATAGGCGCCAGCGCCCCCTGCGACCCCGAAAGGGAATAAGCGGTAGAAAATGGATGGATGGATGGATGATTTGTAAACTCTTTTCAACTTATATTCAATTGAATAGACTGCAAACACAAGATACTTAACCTTCGAACTGGAAAACCTTGTTATTCTTTGCAAATATTAGCTCATTTGGAATTTTGATGCCTGCAACATTTTTCAAAAAAACCGGCACGAGTGGCCAAAAAAAGACTGAGAAAGTTGAGGAATGCTCATCAAACACTTATTTGGAGCATCCCATAGGTCAGGGGTCGGCAACCCGCGGCTCCGGAGCCACATGCGGCTCTTTGGCAACTCTGATGCTGCTCAGCTGCACAATCGCCGACCCCCCAGCTTGTTCCTGGGAGATTCCGGAATTCAATACCTCTCCCGGACATCACCAGGAGTCAACGTTCTCCAATTTTCACTCGGACTACAATATTAAGGGCGTGCCGTGATGATATTACTCTTAACGTCCTCTTGAACGTCATCGCGCCGCCATTCACGGAATGCCATTTGCGTCCTTTTGAACGTCATCACGCCCGCCATTCACGGAATGCTATTTGCGTGCCGACCGGACACATGCATTTTGCTGCTTCTGTCGGCACATGTATGAGATTGCAAGGCATACTGGGTGACACAGAGTACACTGACGGTTGTGATATAAACAACTTTAACACTCCTACTAATATGCGCCACATTGTGAACCCACACAAAAGAAGAATGACAAACACATTTCTGGAGAAAATCCTCACAGTAACACAACATAAACGCAACACAACAAATACCCAGAATCCTTTGCATCCATGACAATCCTGACTATGTTATACACCCCGCGGGCACCAAACCCCCCTTTCCCTGCGTGGTTGAGGTGGGCGGGGTTTGGTGCTCGCGGGGTGTATAACATAGTCAGGAATTGTCATAGATGCAAAGGATTCTGGGTATTTGTTGTGTTGCGTTTATGTTGTGTTCCAGTCGTGTGCGTGCATCAGCAGAAGCCTCTCACAACATGGTGCTGGACTGGCAAGCAGTTTGTACATGTTGTAGAAGGTGGTTAAGGCAATGGCTTCATAGCATGCCCTTATTCTTGTCATTTGTCTTCCTCATTTTGTGAAACGGGTCGAAATGGCTCTTTGAGTGGTAAAGGTTGCCGACCCCTGCCATAGGTGAACAGGGTCATTGGGAACAGGTGGGTGCCTTGATTGGGTATAATAAGCTGTTTCCATGAAATGCTCAGTCATTCACAAACAAGGATGGGGCGAGGGTCACCCCTTTGTGAACAAATGCCTGAGTACAGGGTGTCCCGCAGCGCTTTTTTGTTCAGGCGGCCGCCTTAACAAAGGGCCACTGCCTAAACTAAAGTCTAAATTTTTTTATTTTTTTTGTCCTGTGAATTAAACATGATGAGTTGAACATATGTCAGCTTGTGACCCCACTTTTAACTCTTTTTCAAACGCTCATTGCAAAGTAAGTCATTAATTTTACTTAGTAAGTCAATATTTACTTAGTAAGTCAATATTTACTAAGTCAAAATAATGACATACTTAGTATCTCAAGTAACTAGGACTGTTTTGTGTTTTTGTTTTACTTTACGGAAAAAAAATCGAGATATATATCGTATATTGCCACTCTACATACGGAGTGGAAAACACAACCAAAAATTGTAGGCTTCTTCACGCGACAAAGCCGGCCTACTTCACCACAGTCTGTAGTCTATTGCCCCCCCAGGCTGTGGTGAGATGGAGACGTGATGGTGGCGATAGGCCAAATTAGACTGTTCCTCACACCCACCAACCCCCTTCCCCGTCCGTCCGCCTGTCCCCAGAGAGACACCACCTAAACCAACACATTTTCTGGGGGAAACACTGCTCAGCTAATTGTTGAACAGTTTAAGAACAACATTTCTCAACGAGCTATTGCAAGGAATTTAGGGATTTCACCATCTACGGTCCGTAATATCATCAAAAAGGTGCAGAGAATCTGGAGAACTCATTGCACATAAGCGATGATATTACGGACCTTCCATCCCCTCAGGCAGTACTGCATCAAAAAGCGACATCAGTGTGTAAAGGATATCACCACATGGGCTCTGGAACACTTCAGAAAACCACTGTCAGTAACTACAGTTGGTCGCTACATCTGTAGATGCAAGTTAGAACTCTACTATGCAAAGGCAAAGCCAATTATCAACAACACCCAGAAGCGTTGCTGTCTAGCTTATCTAAGATGTACTGATGCAAAGTGGAAAAGTGTTCCGTGGTCTGACGAGTCCACATTTCAAATTGTTTTTGGAAATTGTGGACGTCGTGTCCTCCGAACCAAAGAGGAAAAGAACCATCCAGACTGTTATCAGCGCAACATTCAAAAGCCAGTATCTGTGATGGTATGGGGGTGTATTAGTGCCCAAGGCATGGGTAACTTACTCATCTGTGAAGGCACCATTAATGATGAAAGGTACATACAGGTTTTGGAGCAACATATGTCTCCTTCCAAGTAACGCTATCATGGACGCCCCTGCTTATTTCAGCAAGACAATGCCAAGCCGTGTGTTACAACAGCGTGGCTTCATAGTAGAAGAGTACGGGAGCAATACGAAGCCTAAAATACCACAACAGAGACCATAGACTCTTGAACAACTTAAGCTGTACATCAAGCAAGAATGGGAAAGAATTCCACCTGAAAAGCTTCAAAAATTGGTCTCCTCAGTTCCCAAACGTTTACCGAGTGTTGCTAGAAGGAAAGGCCATGTAACACAGTGGTAAAAATGTCCCTGTGACAGCTTTTCTGCAATGTGTTTCTGCTATTAAGTTCCAAGTTCATGATTATTTGCAAAAACCCTTGATTTTATTCAAGGTTTTCCTTGCCTCCATGGCCGAGTGATTTTCGAGAAAGTATACCGGGTAAACTTAAAAAAATAAAAAGTTATGAGCCACAGCAAATTACAACCACAAGAATAAACATGATGAAAGTAACGACACAGCATAATCCGGTTCCTCCAGGGTTTGTGATTATTGCAGCCACAAATTAGCTTTTAGTTGTTGCAATGTTTTGAGGTGTTTTTTTTTTTTTTTTTCCAACAATGAATCAACTTGGGATTTTATGAATTGGTTATCAGTGTTTGAAGTGTTCCTTGTAAACTTAAACCAAAAAACTCCCACAGAATTTCAACAACAATTTGAAAGTTATTGATGTTTTGCTCCTTTTATAGCACACAGACTAAGAAGTTGAGACGAGATGGCAGTAGAAGCACAGTCAGAGCTCATTGTCAAATTACCGTATTAAATTCCATCCATTTTCTACCGCTTGTCCCTTTTGGGGTCGCGGGGGGTGCTGGAGCCTATCTCAGCTGCACATGGGTGGAAGGTGGGGTACACCCTGGACAAGTTCCCACCTCATCTCAGATAGACAGACAACATTCACACTCACATTCACACAGTAGGGCCGATTTAGTGTTGCCAATCAACCTATCCTCAGGTGCATGTCTTTGGAAGTGGGAGGAAGCCGGAATACCCGGAGGGAACCCACACAGTCACAGGGAGGACATGCAAACTCCACACAGAAAGATCTCGAGCCCCGGTATCGAACCCAGGACTACACAGGACCTTCGTATTGTGAGGCAGACGCACAGCCGTGAAGCCCGACTTATTCCCTACAATTGACCATTTAGTGGTCAATTGTACGGAATATGTACTGTACTGTGCAATCTACTAATAAATGTTTCAATCAATCAATCAATCAAAGGACCACGTATGCAGGAGGAAAGACAGCAGTTTTAGCAGAACAGTTGAGGAGATACAGAATATCTCTCCTGGGTCTGTGCGAACCCAGATGGCTCCAGTCGGGGTAGATTAAACTGGCCAGAAGACTATGCACCACATACAGAGTGTGTAGGGTTCATGTTATCCACAGAAGCTCAGAGGGCCCTCATCAGTTGGGAACCCATCAACTCAAGAATCATAATTGCAAAATTCCATACCACGCATAAGAAAATAAAACGTCAATTAGTACAATGCTGTGCCCCTACCAACGATGCAAAGGATGAAATGAAGGACAACTTTTACAATCTTCTATACCACATTCTTCAGACAAACAAAGGAAAGGACATCATGGTCTTTTTAATGGGGGACATCAATGCGACGTTAGGACGAAATAAAAATGGCTATGAGCTGATAATAGGAAAGTAAGACCTTGGAACCATGAATGTAAACGGAGAAAGGTTTGCTACAGCACTTGCGGACAACAGCTTGGATTTCGAAGGTTCTGTTTTCCCACACAAGCACATCCACAAACCAACATGGGTTTCTGCCAACCACACAACTGAAAACCAGATTGAACACACCTGCATCAGGCGGAAATTTAGGCGTTCACTGCTTGACGCTGCATCTGACCACCACCTAGTTACAGTTGTGATCAAAATTATTCAGCCCCCACACAATTTTGGTGTTTTATCGAGTTGGACATTTATTCCGTATTTTGTTTATAGTCATATCAAATAAAGATGTGTCAAATATACAAATGCAACTTAAATTGTAACATTGTATTTTACAAAATACCAAAAAAGGACATTTTTCTTAATATCTCATTGACAAAATGATTCAACCCCCGAGTTACATGCATCTTTAGTACTTAGTAGAACACCCTTTGGCATTAATGACATCCTTCAAACAGACACAGGCTTCTTGCAACCATCTACAGGTATTTTAGCCCATTCCTCTTGGGCAAAGGCCTCCAGTTCATTCATATTCTTGGGCTTGCGTGCTGCAACTGCCTTCTTCAAGTCCCACCACAGGTTTTCTATAGGATTTAGGTCTGGCGACTGTGAAGGCCACTCCAGAGTCTTCCAGCCCTTCTTCTGCAACCACTCTGATGTTGATTTGGAGGTATGCTTGGGATCCTTGTCCTGTTGGAAGGTCCAACGTCTCCCAAGCCTCAGCTTCATCACTGACTTCATGACATTTGCAGCTAATATATCCTGCTAGGAAATATAATTCATAATGCCTTGAACGCGCTGGAGTTTCTCGGTACCTGAGGCAGAGAAACAGCCCCAGAGCATGATTGAACCCCCACCATGCTTAACAGTAGGCGAGGTGTTCTTCTCTTTGTAAGCTTCATTTTTTCTCCTCCAGACATAACGTTGATTCATAGGCCCAAAGAGTTCCAGTTTTGTCTCATCACTCCATAGAACAGTTTCCCAAAACCGTTGGGGTTTGTCCAGATGATTTTTGGCATACTGGAGTCTATTTTTTTGTGCCTGGTAGTCAGAAGTGGGGTGCGCCTGGGAGTTCTGGCATGGAGGCCTTCATCTCGTAGTGCGCGCCTTATTGTCTGGGACGAAACCTGCGTTCCCCCCTCTGCAATGTCCTGTTGTAGTTCCTCAGCTGTTACCGGAGGGTTTTTCACCACTATACGCTTCAAATACCGGACAGCAGTTGCACACAGCATCCTCTTTCTACCACGCCCAGGTAGTGTTTCCACTGTGCCTTTAGCTTTAAACTTGTGAATTATGCTCCCAACTATGTCTCTTGGAATGTGTAATGTCTTTGCTATTTTCTTATATCCATATCCTTTCTTATGAAGAGAAATTACCTCTTCTCTTGACTTCTTTGACCACTCCCTGGACTTCACCATGTTGCAAATACACCATTGACCATCTACAAGAAGCTGAGCGTCACAGTCTTTTTCAATCAGTTTAATTGTTGCTCGTTATGGTTCTAATCACATCTACAGGTGTTTTCAACACCTGATTGAAAAGACCTTGTTCAAATTCTGTTCTTAAGAGTTATGATCTTCAAGATGTTGAATAATTTTGTCAATGAGATATTAAGAGAAATGACACTGTTTTGTATGTTACAAAATATAATGTAATTCAAGTTGCATTTGTCTATTTAATGCATCTTTATTTGATATGACTATAAAAAAAATACGGAATAAATGTCCAACTTGCAAAAACACCAAAATTGTGTGGGGGTTGAATAATTTTGATCACAACTGTACCTAGTCCAGTTGAAATTTAAATGCATGAAACAAAGAGGAGAGAGGATCAAATCCCACATACTGCAGTTCCAAGATATGGGCACTTAGGAACTATACCAAGTCACATTACACAACCGGTTTCAAGCACTACAGTACCAGACAACACAAAAACCAAGGAACTGTGGAAGGGATTTGGAAAGGTTTGAAGACCACATGGTAGGAGACATGTGCAGAAGTTCCACAGAAACCCACAAGAAAGTGATTGAGCGAAGGGAGGGAGAAAAAATATGTTTTTTCACGGGACACGTTTTCGGCCTTGTTATTGCAATAGTGAGCCACGGATGATGACACTCCTTCCACTCCCGTCCTTGCACGCTACACCGCTGAAACAAAAATGACGGGCAGAAGACGCTGCCGAAGGTGAGCCACGTAAATAAGACCGCCCACAAAACGGCGCAACCTGAAGCGACTATCAGAAAGCGGCTTGAAGATCATCTGTAAAACATAATCTATGCAACATTTTGATCAAAGAACCACCATTACATGTAATGTAGACCACAAGGAAGTGTTTTACATTTAGAAAAAAATATAATAATATGACCCCTTTAATGCACCCTATAAAACGGTGTGGCTTTTGTATGAAACTAGACCCGCTCATGGGCAGTGTGCCTTACAATCCGGTGCGCCCTATGGTTCAGAAAATATGTTAATTGAATTGTATCAGAATTGTTGTGGGTTGGAATTTAAAATTATTTTCCAAGTAAAATTGAGTGTAACCTCTTTCAGAAAGCATTTGAAGGTTGTCAAACAAAACCTTGCGATACCAATTTGACGTGGTGCTCTGTTGTCATTCCTTTTCCAGACCGTTAAAGTCCAAGGCAACGACATTTCCCACAAGCTCCAGATCTCCAGAGTCGGCAAGAGCGACGAGGGCCTGTACGAGTGCCGTGTGACACAGGCCAACTACGGGCAGATCGTGGATTACAAAGCCCAAGCTTGGTTGAGGGTCAACGCCACCAACAGAGCACGGCGTCCACTGCAGCCGCCCAAGAAGAGCTCCCCTTTGCACCTGACGGACAAGAAGCCCAGAAAGTCCAACTCATCTGTGGGCCAAGACAACATGAACTCAGACCAGAGGGTGGACTCTTCGTCTACATCGCATACGTCTTCAAATACAGCCACACATAACACCAGCTCAGGTACTGTATAAAAATACAACCGTTATTGATGAGTTATTGTTAATACCAGATACGTTTCATGTACCTTTACAAATAGATAATTTAGAAAAGGTTATGTAAGGCTATACAAAAGATTCTTTAGGAATATACTGATAGATAGATAGATAGATAGATAGATAGATAGATAGATAGATAGATAGATAGATAGATAGATAGATAAGAAGGAAGATGATTTATTGTCAATTCTTAACATGCACAAGACACATAAGAACTGAAAAGTACATTTTTGGGACAGTCCCACTAAGAGCAGACATACGTTAAAGGGAGACAAGGCGGGACCGCCAACGGATCAGCCATTTTTACGGCGCTCCAAAGGTGGGGAAAAGGTTATAGTGAGAAAGGGGGGAAGAGTAAAAAAATATCAGTCAAAGGCTGGGCCTCCGAGAATGGGGCCAGGCTGAGTCCAAGAGAAAAAAAATGATTTGCAATGCACACATAAACATGTTACATTTAATCACGACAACTTGCACAGAGGGGAGGGAGGGGGGTGGAGCCCTGGAAGGCCCCGAGGGGAAAAACAAGCGGTGGTGAAGGCGTGGGTTGGGGGAGGGGAGGTGTGTGAGTGTGTGCCCAATTGTCTTGGGTGTGATGGTGTCATGTTTTTGTAGACTTAGGCCGAGCTGGAAAAGTTCGACTCCAGGTGTCGATGAGAAGGGAGGGAGGTCAAAAGCGTCCATCATTGAGGTGTCCTCGGGAGTGTTTTTCAGAACAACCTGGTCCTAGCGTCATGGCCATTCGAGGGTAGTCCAATCGTAGATTAGGATGTTTGTTTTTCGCAAACAGACAAAACAATGACTTGTCTGTTCTTAGTCCATGCCAAATTCAATTCAATCTTCCTTTTCAGCAAACTTCTCCAGGATGTGATCCATCTTGCGATTTAGTTCAGAAATCGCAACAGTCTGTTTTCCCACAGCCCTGCCCAAACCTTCCATTGTGACGAACACCCTTTGGGCTCCTTGAGTGGCTGCCACCGATAGGTAGATATTACTTTATTGATTCCTTCAGGAGAGTTCTCTCAGGATGGAGATATCAACGTATTGATGATTTCTTAAAAATGGCATTAGTATATTTTTCTTAGTAGTTTGGCAACAATATATGGTTACCTTTTGTCATAACATTGCCAAGTGGTCGCATATAGAGTTGAACCTTTATAGGACCTAACATTGAACCCTGGGGAACACCACAATCTGTCTTGTACAGTATGTCCATGATATGTGTTCACCAGAGGTAAGGTAACATAAATTATCTGCCGGTAAGATATTGGAGGATTTAAACGACTTAAAAGCAGAGACTGAGATATCCAGGTTTGTGGTTTGCAGCCTGTTTTAAACAATATTGTGTTTTTTCTGCAGAGGTGTCCGAACTGAGGCCTGGGGCGCGGCATTTTTAGGGCCATTGGTTGTCTTTTATTGTAAAAATGTAGACTGTCAAAGTCCATGCATGTGAAAATTGCATTCATCTTGTATTAATGCACGGTTGGTAGAGCGGCCGTGCCAGCAACTTGATGGTTGCAGGTTCGATCCCCGTTTCAGCCACCCTAGTCACTGCCGTTGTGTCCTTGGGCAAGACACTTTACCCACCTGCTCCCAGTGCCACCCACACTGGTTTGAATGTAAAAATTAAGTATTAGGTTCCACTATGTAAAGCGCTTTGAGTCACTAGAGAAAAAGCGCTATATAAATATAATTCACTTCACTTCACATTAATCGTGCAATTTATTATGACCGCACATGCTTTTTTTTATCTTGACTGCGGAAGGTTACCTGAAAGGGTTGCTTTACTCGATGTTCACCTTTGGCAGTCAGCAGGCCGGGTCTGGACGCAAACACTGATACGAGACAACTTGCAATCCAAGATTGTAAGTTGTCCCTTTGCACAGGTAGAAAAGTACAACTTCAGCACAATTATACTGACATGCAAAATCGGGTTTCAAAAAATAATAATAATAATAATTTAAAAAGTATCAATAATTATTGCTCAGTTTGCTACACTGATTTGCTTTAACACTGAATATGGAACAAGCAACGCTAATATAACTTAATAGTGCAAAATCAACTTTTAAAAAAACAAAAGAAAAACATCAATGGCATATTAAATAAAATTTTAATAAAAAATGTAATGCCTCTTTTCTATTTGCCGCCTTCTGAGGTAAATATGTGAATTATATTTATATAGCGCTTTTTCTCTAGTGAATCAAAGCGCTTTACATAGTGAAACCCAATATCTAAGTTACATTCAAACCAGTGTGGGTGGCACTGGGAGCAAGTGGGTAAAGTGTCTTGCCCAAGGACACAATGGCAATGACTAGGATGGCGGAAGCGGGAATCGAACCTGCAACCCTCAAGTTGCTGGCACGGCCGCTCTACCAACCGAGCTAAACCGCACATGCTTTTTTTTATCTTAACTGCGGATGGTTACCTGAAAGGGCTGCTTTACTCGATGTTCGACTTTGGCAGTCAGCAGGCCGGGTCTGGACGCAAACACTGATACGAGACAACTTGCAATCCAAGATTGTAAGTTGTCCCTTTGCACAGGTAGAAAAGTACAACTTCAGCACAATTGATAATAACTATAGCAACGGCCTTTAAGCATAAGAGTTGTATGATAACTTACTTACACATAATTATTCTAACAAGATGGTGAAATCCCTAAATTCCTTGTAATAGCTCACATTTTTTCACAAAGTGGTGACACTCACCCCATCCTTGTTTGTGAATGACTGCGCATTTCATGGAAGTTGCTTTTCTACCCAATCATGCCACCCACCTGTTCCCAATTAGCTTGTTCACCTGTGGGATGTTCCAAATAAGTGTTTGATGAGCATTCCTGGCCCCGCGATGAGGTGGCGACTTGTCCAGGGTGTACGCCGCCTACCGCCCGAATGCAGTTGAGATAGGCGCCAGCGACCCCCCCGCCATCCCAAAAGGGACAAGCGGTAGAAAATGGATGGATGGATGGATGGATGGAACCTGCAATTGAGTTCAGATCAAACTACAAGGCAATGAATCATATTTCAATGTAACCTGTAGTCAGTTGGACTGTTTGCACCAGAACGGCTTAGTTTCTATAGAGTCCAGGGGGATAAATCAATTGTTATTTATTAACTCTTTCGATTTAAAGAAGCAAAAAAAAGCCCTCCACCTTAAAGCCAAGCTGAAGGGTTGGTGTGCATAGGAGCAGAAAATAAGAACAAGGGGAGCTCTGTGTGATCTGATTAATGCACGTCTCACGCTTGAGTCTGAGAGCACGGCTACATTTGCAAAATGGAAATGTGTGGAACTTTTGGGGGATTTCACACTTCAGTGTTCCGAAACAAACCCCTTTCGATAAGGTTTGCATATTTACAGCATTTTCTAAATGAACTCAGAAACTAAACAAACACAGATTCTCCTTTCCGGGCCGTCTTTGCTCGGGGTATTGTGTGCATTCGGGAACAAACATCGCTTTGGATTTAACCCGTAAAAACCCGGTCAGTGTTTTTCGCTGCCAATTCCCATCATCCGTGAGAGAGATGGGCTGACACCAATCACAATTTTTGAAACTGAAAATGTTTGTTTATTTATGGTGAGTGCCGTTCACCATGTAACCATATCAACACAATATTCAAACTATTGTCGGAGTTAGTTGTAGACGAACCCCAGGATGCAGAGATGGAGGCAGGCAGGGAGTGAGGAAACATGATTTAATAAAAATACCACAACAAGAACAAACCAAAGGTGTACGACAAAAAACGCGCACGTGGGCGGATAACAAACTAAGAGAGCAAGCATGGGAGCTAGAAAATAAACGTAGTTTAGCATGGAAGCTAGCAAAAACAAAAAGGGCAGTGAACAGAAGTCGTACATGTAATATGAAAACAAACTTGGAAGCAGGGAACAAAAGGCAGTAAGCTAAAAACCGCAATCAAACGTAGCTTACCGCAACGTTGCATTGACAAGACATGATACGACAGGTAGCAACGACAAGAGCGACAAGAAGTCATTGACAAGACAATAAGCAGTAAGCTAAAAACTGCAATCAAATGTAATCCCCACCTCATCGCAGGGCCAACACAGACATATTAGCAGTATTGCTACTTTTTGTAGCAACGCCTTTTCCTTGCACTTGACAAATGACGGTTGTCTGTTTGAAATATTCCCGCTGGAAGCCAAACCATCGCCAGACGATGGACCCCCTGCTGTTTTTCTTGGGAATTAATTCATCCTTCATTTGTTACCAAATTTGCACCTTCTTTCTCTCGTATTACCACTCGCACCACATAAACCAGGGGTGTCGAACTCAAATACAGAGTGGGCCAAAATTTTAAACAGAATAAAGCCGCAGGCCAAGGTTGAACGAATTGATTTTTTAATAGGGACCCAAACAAGTTTTGCATTAAATATTGAACAAGTAAGGCTTATATAAAATTATACTGACATGCAAAATCGAGTTTCAAAAAATAATAATAATAATAATTTTAAAAATATCAATAATTATTGCTCAGTTTGCTACACTGATTTGCTTTAACACTGAATATGGAACCAGCAACGCTAATATAACTTAATAGTGCAAAATCAACTTTTAAAAAAACAAAAGAAAAACATCAATGGCATATTAAATACAATTTTAATAAAAAATGTAATGCCTCTTTTCTATTTGCAGCCTTCTGAGGTAAATATCAACATTAACTTTTTCCACAGGCTAATAAATGTGAAAATAAATGCGGGAGTTATATTATAGCGTCCCGGAAGAGTTATTGCTGCAAGAGGTTCTGGTTATTTGTTCTGTTGTGTTTATCTTGTGTTACGGTGCGGATGTTCTCACGAAATGAGTTTGTCATTCTTGTTTGGTGCGGGTTGACAGTGTGGCGCATATTGGTAACAGTGTTAAAGTTGTTCAAACGGCCACCCTCAGTGTGACCTCTAAGGCTGTTGACCAAGTATGCCTTGCATTCACATACCTGTGTGTAGAAGCTGCATATATTATGTGACTGGGCCGGCACGCTGTTTGTATGGAGTTTGACACCCATGACATAGAGCATGGGTGTCAAACTCTGGCCCGCCGTGTAATTTCACTTGGCCCTTGAGGCAATATCAAATTAACATTAGAGCTGGCCCGCTGCTGTAACACCGCATTCACCGCTAATACTCTTACTTGCAAACCCTCCCGATTTTCCCGGGAGACTCCTGAAGTTCAGTGCCCCTCCCGAATTTCATCCCGGGCAACAATATTGGAGGTGGGCCTTAAAGGCACTGCCTTTGGCGTTCCTACAACCTGTTGCCTCATCTGCTTTTCCTCCAAACAAACAGCGTGCCGGCTCAGTCACATAATATATGCGGCTAATACACACACACACAATTGAATGCAAGGCATATTTGGTCAACAGCCATACAGGTCACACTGAGGGTGGCCGTATAAACAACTTTAACACTGTTACAAATATGCGCCACACTGTGAACCCACACCAAACAAGAATGACAAACACATTTCAGAAGAACATCCGCACCGTAACACAACATTAACACAACAGAACAAATAATCAGAACCCCTTGCAGCACTAACTCTTCCGGGACACTACAATATACACCCCTCGCTATCACCAAACCCCGTCCACCTCAACCCCGCCGCCGAAAAGAGGCATTCAATTATTATTAAAATTTTATTTGAAATGCCATTGATATTTTTTTATTATTATTATTATTTGAAACTCTATTTTGCATGTCACTATAAAGTTATATAACCCTTGCTTGTTCAATATTCAATGCAAAACTTATTTGGGTCCCTATTAAAAGGTTCATTTGTTCAACCTTGGCCCTCGGCTTTGTTCAGTTTAAAATTTTGGCCCATTCTGTATTTGAGTTTGACACCCCTGACATAGAGGTTTTGGTTTCATGTGTCTACGACATTCCTACTGGAAGTTCGAAACCGTTTTGTCTGTGTTTTCTTCCTAGCGGGCGCTAGAGCGCAATTTTAAGTTTTGGAGTTACTTTTTTTGAATAGATCGCAATTTTTTCGCCAGTCCTGATGTGTGTGTCAAATTTGGTGAGTTTTGAAGCATGTTAAGGGGGTCAAATTACAGCTCAAAGAGGTGGCGGTATAATAACAAAGATTATTAATAATAAAACGCTAGAAATTCAATAAGGGTCCTCTGTCCCAAAGGGACATCGGTGCTTAAAAAAACAAGCATTTTAGTGATTTATCAGTTGCCTAATTGCACATTAGAAATGTGTTTTATGTGTCCCCATCATTCTTACTGAAAGCAGAAAAGGGTCCGGTTTATTATGAGTTAATTGTCCTTCTCTTCTTTGCATCGTTGCCTTTAATAACCTCTGAAGGAGCTAGGTTACGTGACATTGAGCCTCGTTAAAAAGGTGTGACTGATGAGGAATTGGAAGTGAAGGTGGAAAATAAAATGCCGTGTCGACTTGCAGAGGCGAGAGCGGCATTCACACAAATATGGACCGAGGCAGACATGGATGGATTATATCACACAGTGGCAATAGTGTGATATAAAAAAAATAAAAAATGCCAGTATTTCTTGATTGCAGTGCTATCTACTTGAGGAATAAATCAATTGACTTTCTACCGCTTTGCAAGGAACGCAAACAGTCAACTCCAGTGGTCCCCAACCTTTTTGTATCCGCGGACCGGTCAACGCTTAAAAATTTGTCCCGCGGGACGTTTTTGTCATGAAAAAGGGAGGTTTTTGTGGTTGGTGCACTAATTGTAAGTGTATATTGTGTTTTTTATGTTGATTTAATAAAAAATAAAAAATAAAAAATAAAAAATTAAAAAATTTAAAAAAAAAAAATATATATATATTTTTTTTTTCGTTGTCATGAAAAAGGGAGGTTTTTGTGGTTGGTGCACTAATTGTAAGTGTATATTGTGTTTTTTATGTTGATTTAATAAAAAAAAAATAAAATAAAAAATAAAAAAAATAAAAAAAATATATATATGTATATATTTTTTTTCTTTGTCATGAAAAAGGGACGTTTTTGTCATGAAAAAGGGAGGTTTTTGTGGTTGGTGCACTAATTGTAAGTGTATATTGTGTTTTTTATGTTGATTTAATAAAAATAAAAAAAATAAAAAATATATATATACATATATTTTTTTTAAAAATAAAAATCAATAAAAAATTATTCTGCGGCCCGGTACCAATCGGGCCACCGCGGCCCGGGGGTTGGGGACCACTGGTCAACCCCATTTCAATTAAATGTTTTCATAAGACATACAAAATTGTGTTTAAAATAACATTAATGTGAAACGTAGAATTTGCACTTCATGATTAATAACGTAATAGAATAACAATTGTGTTTTTTGTGATTAAAAACATATTTTTTCGGACCATAGGGCGCACCGGATTAAAAAAGGTGCACTGCCGATGAGCCGTTGGTCTATTCAGGTCTTTTTTCATACAAAAGGCACCGGAGGGCGCATTAAAGGAGTCTTTTTTTTTTTTCGAAATATAAAACCATTCTTGCCAACCAGTGTTAATTTTGACAGCAAAATTTGATTTAGTTTTAGTCATAGTCTTTTGACTAAAATGTAATTTAGTCTTAGTCATAATTTAGTTATTTAAATTGTTTTAGTTTTAGTTGACGAAATATCATAAGATTATAGTCGACGTAAACTTTCCCTTCAATTTCTGAAAATCAAACAAAACAGCGGAAAAATCACCGATACAAGTCGTATTTTGATGAAAATCATGTCTAAAATTTAGTATTAAACGAGTAAGCCGTGTAATAAACGGGATAACGTCGAGTGTGTTGTATGTTGTGGAAAATGCTTACCTGTGTGTGGATTTCAGGGTGATTCGACTGTAAATGTCGCTTCAAGTTTGTTGTATTTTTCCTCGTAATCCTCGCACTGCATTTCTTACTCTTGTTATCTTTGACGTCAAATATCAAATTTCCCCATATGTCCTCTCTCCTCTTCCTCCCCGGCGTTGACATGTTGTCTTCTGCAGCGCATTCTCAAACGCGAAACTACGTTTACGTAACTTCCTTACCACGTCGCTCTGATTGGTTCTCTTCCCAACTCCTCCCGCCTCTTCCTAACGAAATGGCAGACATTTTCGTCTCGTTTTTATTCGTTAACGAATATGTCAATACACCTCGTCATCGTCTTAGTCCACGTAAATAATTTTTTATTTAGTTGTTGTCTCGTTTTAGTCAGAAAAAAAATGCCGTTGATGAAAACTATGCCGAAAAATGTTCTTCAACAAAATTAACACTGTTGCCAACCCTCCAGGATTTTCCGGGAGACTCCCGAAATTCAGCGCCTCTCCCGAAAACCGGCCATGACAAATTTTCTCCCGAAATTTATGCGGAGCTGGAGGCCACGCCCCCTCCAGCTCCATGCGGACCTGAGTGACGTGTATAAAGAGCGTGTCTGCCCAATGATGTTATAAATGTTCTTGGTTTCTTATGTGGGTTTATTGTCAGGCAGTTTAAGGTCCTCCCGGCGCGGCAACAACACACGAAAAAAGCAGTCCGTTTTCGTCTACCGTAAAGCAGTTTGTTTGCCGTAAACAGCAATGCTGTGACTCTCTTAAACAGGAAAATACTGCCATCTACTGTACATGCATCTGTTTAGAAAAACAAGGATGGACAATTCAACCCTTAACTCAACAATGAGTTAAGGGTTGAGTTATGTGTGTGTAAATGTGTAAATAAATGAACGCTGAAATTCAAGTATTTATTTTATATATATATATATATATATATATATATATATATATATCCATCCATCCATCCATTTTCTACCGCTTATTCCCTTTCGGGGTCGCGGGGGGCGCTGGCGCCTATCTCAGCTACAATCGGGCGGAAGGCAGGGTACACCCTGGACAAGTCGCCACCTCATCGCAGGGCCAACACAGATAGACAGACAACATTCACACTCACATTCACACACTAGGGCCAATTTAGTGTTACCAATCAACCTATCCCCAGGTGCATGTTTTTGGAAGTGGGAGGAAGCCGGAGTACCCGGAGGGAACCCACGCATTCACGGGGAGAACATGCAAACTCCACACAGAAAGATCCCGAGCCTGGATTTGAACCCAGGACTTCAGGAACTTTGTATTGTGAGGCAGACGCACTAACCCCTCTCTCACCGTGAAGCCCTATATATATATATATATATATATATATATATATATATATATATATATATATATATATATATATATATATATATATATATATATATATATACATATATATAATAGAAAGTACTTTATTGATCCCTGGGGTAAATTCAGCACCACAGTTCGCTCACAATAAATAATGATAATAATATATAATATGTATAATATATTATATACATAATATCTGAATAATTTAAATATACTCCTCCCCTCTTAACCACGCCCCCTGCCCCACCCCCGACCACGCCCAACCTCCCGAAATCGGAGGTCTCAAGGTTGGCAAGTATGATAAAACACTTCCAGTTTTTAGCGCTTCCAAAGCTAGTTTACTGACAGATATAAGTAAGAACTTTACACTACTTTATATTAGAAATGGCAACAGCGGAGGATGAATGTCCCCTAACAAGAAGATAGAGAAAAAGAAGAAGCTTAGGACTACGGTGTCAAACTACAATGGCGGAAGCGCGCGCATTTTCAGGACTTATGCAGATCCTAAATACACATCAACAGGTACCAGAAGGTAGGAAAACTTGGTTTTGCATAATATTGTGAAACAAAACGTCTTAGCTTATACACACACACACACTATAGTACTACTCGTATGTTTAATGCGCCGACAATCCCTCAAGCGGTGCAGCTTCATATCTTACCGAAGTCGTACTAAAAACCTTTTGACGGATTTTTGAGCACAGTGTGTAATGTTCTAGATTCTCAATGGAACACTTAAAGTTTTTGTGTTGCTTACGTTTGGCGTCATCTTGCAGTATACATGTATCTCGTATGTATGACTGCCATCGACTGGTCACACTTATCATTGCACTAATTTTTTCAGCACATTCAACGATGCTGTCATCCTTTTTTTTAACTGCGATGGGAAATTTGTCATATTTTTGTCGAGTATTGTTTAAAAACGTATTTGTTTCCGCCGCCAACTTTTTTTTAATTTTTTTTTTTTAACCAGATCAGATATGACCTCGGAAACGTCCGGAAAGTACAAAAAACATTCACTTACGACGCCGCTCCGGTTGGTTTAAAGACATTTCCTTTTTCATTCTATGAACTGGGGGAGTGAACAGAATCACCTCCAGCCTCCAAACACAAATAAAAAAATAAAAAAAGGTGCCCTTGTGTGTCTGAATGAGATACGGTGAGCTTTTCAATCCACACTCACATAAAATCCATTTGCATCAGCGTGATATAGCGTCGGCAAAAGCTCGGAATCTTTTATAACGGAGAACCTTGTGGTGGCAAACAAGAATTAAAACAATGAGTGTATTTTTGTAGACGTTCCAATGGACCATGTGGAGGTGTGATTAATTGGCTCGACACACAGGATTATCACAAAACACAGCACCGGCGTTCCACAATTCTTCTAAAATCATTAAAAAAACTAATTGGGAAAAAAATCCATCTTTTTCCGCTTATCCGAGGTCGGGTCGCGGGGGCAGCAGCCTAAGCAGGGAAGCCCGGACTTTCTTCTCCCCAGCCACTTCGTCCAGCTCTTCCCCGGGGGATTCCGAGGCGTTCCCAGGTCACATAGCCTTCCCAACGTGTCCTGGGTCTTCTCCGTGGAAAAAATCCATATACAAAAATGAAACAATACGGGTAAAAAGCAGACATTTCAACATCGATGGCATTCATCGAAATAACGGAAAAGATCACCAATGCAATTAGTCTGTGTTTATTTCCTGTTTAGCACTCTGATGTTTGCTTCCTTTTCCACTCACCTTCCGCTGATTGCCAGCCTGGCCACACCTGGTAGTGGTTGGTTGCCAATCAGCTGACTTCTATTAATGCCCGCCTCGCCCTTCCAACACTGACTTAGTTGCATGCATGACTGCTCATCCTGTGTTGAATATAATCAAATACACTCAATGGCCAAAAGTATTTGGCCACCCATCCGAATGATCAGAATCAGGTGTCCTAATCACTAAGCCCGGTCACAGGTGTATAAAATCAAGCACTTAGGCACGGAGACTGTTTCTACAAACATTTGTGAAAGAATGGGCAGCTCGCAATGATTCAGTCACAGGATGCCACCTGTGCAACAAACCCAGTCGTGGAATTTCCTCGCTTCTAAATATTCCAAAGTCAACTGTCGGCTTTATTATAAGAAAATGGAAAAGTTTGGGAACAACAGCAACTCAGCCACCAAGTGGTAGGCCACCTAAACTTGACAGAGAGGGGTCAGCGGATGCTAAAGAGCATAGTGCAAAGACTTTCTGCACAGTCAGTTTCTACAGAGCTCCAAACTTCATGTGACTTTTAAATTAGTCCACGTACAGTACGCAGAGAGCTTCATGGAATGGGTTTTCATGGCCGACCAGCTGCTTCTAAGCCATACATCACCAAATCCAATGCAAAATCGTCGGATGCAGTGGTGTAAAGCACGTCGCCACTGGACTCTAGAGCAGTGGAGACGCGTTCTCTGGAGTGATGAATCACGCGTTTACATCTGGCAATCTGATGGACGGGTCTGGGTTTGGAGGTTGCCAGGATAACGGTATATTTCGGACTGCATTGTGCCGAATTATGGAGTGGGGTTGGGCCCTCAGTTCCAGTGAAAGGAACTTTGAATGCTTCAGGATACCAAAACTTTTCGGACAATACCATGCTCCCAACCTTGTGGGAACAGTTTAGAGCGGGCCCCTTCCTCTTCCAACATGACTGTGCACCGGTGCACAAAGCAAGGTCCATAAAGACATGGATGACAGAGTCTGGTGTGGATGAACTTGACTGGCCTGCACAGAGTCCTGACCTGAAACCGATGAATTAGAACGGAGCCACATGCGGCTCTCTAGTGCCGCCCTAGTAGCTCCCAAGAGCAAATTTAAAAAAGGATTGAATATGGCAAAAAATGGGGGGGGACATTTTTTTTGTGTGTTTTAGTTTGTTTTTTGATTAAGGACAAACATGACGCAAATCTTCCCAAATGTTAGAAAGACCACTGTTTAATAAGTTTGTGTGTATGCTAAACTGATGAGAGCATTCGGTAAACATCATTTTGTCCTACTAATTTCGGCGTTTTCTTGAACTCGCCATAGGGGGGACTGTGACGCAACAGTTTCCACTCCTTTTGTCTCATTTTGTCCACCAAATGTTTTATGCTGTGCGTGAATGCACAAAGGCGAGATTTGTCGATTTTATTGACTTGTTGGAGTGCGAACCAGGCCTGTTTGGTAAGTGCATGACTGAAAGCTACATGCGAACATGCTATTAAGGCTAGCTGTGTGTACATATTGCATCAGACCGGGGCGGTATAGCTCAGTTGGTAGAGCGGCCGTGCCAGCAACTTGAGGGTTGCAGGTTCAATTCCCGCTTCCGCCATCCTAGTCACTGCCGTTGTGTCCTTGGGCAAGACACTTTACCCACCTGCTCCCAGTGCCACCCACACTGGTTTAAATGTAACTTAGATATTGGGTTTCACTATGTAAAGCGCTTTGAGTCACTAGAGAAAAGCGCTATATAAAATATAATTCACAATTCACATCACCATGCCTCATTTGTAGGTATATTTGAGCTCATTTAATATGATTGTATCCTCTTCGGATATAATTTAGTTTTGCATGTTGTTTTGCCTTGTTGTTCCAGACCACAGCAAACATTACCTAGCTTGCCAAATATTGTGATAAATCCATTAGAAGAAGACAGCCTGTTGTTTCATTTAACTTGGACACACACATCTATACCTTTGGCCATTAAAACCCAGTATTTTCTAGAAATTATCTAACCTTCTGAGTAGCCTCTGATTTACTAATGGTTTCTAATGTTGTAAAAATGTGTAGAATGAATTTTAAATTTCAACATTTCTGTCAACGAACATGTGCTTCAGCCTGCGACACATAGTCATTTTGATAGTAGACTATTATAGCTAATATAGTTCATGTGTTGCCATCATTATCAATCAATCAATCAATGTTTATTTATATAGCCCCAAATCACAAATGTCTCAAAGGACTGCACAAATCATTACGACTACAACATCCTCGGAAGAACCCACAAAAGGGCAAGGAAAACTCACACCCAGTGGGCAGGGAGAATTCACATCCAGTGGGACGCCAGTGACAATGCTGACTATGAGAAACCTTGGAGAGGACCTCAGATGTGGGCAACCCCCCCCCCCCTCTAGGGGACCGAAAGCAATGGATGTCGAGCGGGTCTAACATGATACTGTGAAAGTTCAATCCATAGTGGCTCCAAGACAGCAGCGAGAGTCCCGTCCACAGGAAACCATCTCAAGCGGATCAGCAGCGTAGAGATGTCCCCAACCGATACAGGCGAGCGGTCCATCCTGGGTCCCGACGAGCGGTCCATCCTGGGTCTCGACTCTGGACAGCCAGTACTTCATCCATGGTCATCGGACCGGACCCCCTCCACAAGGGAGGGGGGGACATAGGAGAAAGAAAAGAAAAGAAGCGGCAGATCAACTGGTCTAAAAAGGAGGTCTATTTAAAGGCTAGAGTATACAGATGAGTTTTAAGGTGAGACTTAAATAAGACTTATATATGGTTTTTCTTTATTTTTTGCGGCCCCAGAAACATTTGGTTTTTGTAATTTTGGTCTAATATGGCTCTTTCAACGTTTTGGGTTGCCAAACCCTGGTATATGCGATGTCAGGGGCGTCGCCAGACAGATTTTACTGGGGCACGTGCCCCACTGTTGATCTGCAGTGCCCCAGTAAAAATTTCACCAATAAAAAAAAAAAACGCTTCAGAGTTTTAAGTCTACATAACATAGATAACAGCGCACATACTACTTAGTATGGTAATTGATTGCTACTGTATTCACTCCACTTAACTTATTGATTAGCACATGGCTAATTAATATGGTAATTTATTCACGTGTGGATCGAGACTTCGGTTGAGAGAGAGAGAGAGACGGGATGAGAATCACTGCGTGAGTTAGGTAACGTTAGCCAACAACAATTTGTTAATTACATTATTTTGATTTTGATTCGACTCAAATTGTAACTCCTAGATGGACATCAGAAAGTCATTCGCCCACAGCAGAGAAGAAGCGAGGAATGAGAGATGTAAGTGAAGTCCTAGCTAGCTAGGCAACATCATTGTCTTAAGGCTGCTAGACTTTTGACAAGAACAAGAAAGTTTGATCACATTACGCCTGTACTGGCTCACCTTCACTGGCTTCCTGTGCACTTAAGATGTGACTTTAAGGTTTTACTACTTACGTATAAAATACTACACGGTCTAGCTCCAGCCTATCTTGCCGATTGTATTGTACCATATGTCCCGGCAAGAAATAAATCTGCGTTCAAAGGACTCCGGCTTATTAGTGATTCCCAAAGCCCAAAAAAAGTCTGCGGGCTATAGAGCGTTTTCATTTCGGGCTCCAGTACTCTGGAATGCCCTCCCGGTAACAGTTCGAGATGCCACCTCAGTAGAAGCATTTAAGTCTCACCTTAAAACTCATTTGTATACTCTAGCCTTTAAATAGACTCCCTTTTTAGACCAGTTGATCTGCCGTTTCTTTTCTTTTTCTTCTATGTCCCACTCTCCCTTGTGGAAGGGGTCCGGTCCGATCCGGTGGCCATGTACTGCTTGCCTGTGTATCGGCTGGGGACATCTCTGCGCTGCTGATCCGCCTACGCTTGGGATGGTTTCCTGCTGGCTCCGCTGTGAACGGGACTCTCGCTGCTGTGTTAGATCCGCTTTGGACTGGACTCTCGCGACTGTGTTGGATCCATTATGGATTGAACTTTCACAGTATCATGTTAGACCCGCTCGACATCCATTGCTTTCCTCCTCTCCAAGGTTCTCATAGTCATCATTGTCACCGACGTCCCACTGGGTGTGAGTTTTCCTTGCCCTTATGTGGGCCTGCCGAGGATGTCGTAGTGGTTTGTGCAGCCCTTTGAGACACTAGTGATTTAGGGCTATATAAGTAAACATTGATTGATTGAAGTTGATGCTAAGTTAGCTAACGTTATTCCTTGTATCAAGACAAACATATTCATTTGCTGTACGAGCTTTCGGGGGAATTTCCAATGAACATGAAACATAATGTTGGTTATTGTCTGCTGGTTCTGCATCAATGATGATTAGGAGTAAGCATGTGTGAGTTGAGTGCTTCTCAAATGGTTTATCTTCAGGAAGAAACATTTTTTTCCATATCATCAAGTCGTGAGCCAATTTTTAAATCGTTCAAGTTTATTTCACAGAAAAATAGCACAGTAGACTTGTCTTGTTAATCGGTGCGACTTTGACTAAAATAATCTTGTTTTGTCACCAGAAAAATGGCTGCAGCTACAGCATCTGTTTTTTTTCCCAGAAAAAATAGTAACATTTCTGTATTTGTTTTCAGAAAGATGGTTGAAAATATCGGGTTTTGCGGCCCCATTTAGATTTTTTTTTAATATATTTCCATGCCTGTCCTGAGTCCTCCTCCAACTTGTTAGTCGGTTTGCCTTTTGCTAAAATACTCACTAATAGTCACTAGAAAAAAGGCTAAAATAATCTGGTTTTGTTGCCACAATTTGATTTTTTTCTCCCTAAACTTTTTTTTTTCATGCACACATGTGACTGCGACTCACAGAAAATGACACACAATCCACTTTTATGTCACGACCCAGCAGTTGGGAACCACTGGTCAACTGTATAACAGTTACTGTAATATTTCCATGTCTGTCCAGAGTGATTGACCACTTTGCAAAAATGAAAAGGAGACGTTACAGTTTTTACTTCTCAGAAAATGATTCCCTGAACAGACACACAACAGTTGTTAATTTATTCTACTACTGTGGCTTTATTGTTTTGTGTATATTTTATAGTTTTGCGAATCTGAAATAGGATTAGCCACATTGCCATTAATGGAAATTAAATAATATAAAAGAACCCAGAGATGTAGGGGTGCTTTATTTTTTGTTTTACTTTTGTAGATGTTAAATTTGCAGATGATTACTGCAATATATATTTCAAAAAGATTCATTGCTCTTCCTTTTTGCTTTTACCAGTAGCAGTTTAGAAGTCTGGAGTAAAAAAGTGCACAAGTAGGTCAAATGCATTAGTTAATTTCAGGTGGATAATCAAAGATCCATACAACATAATCTGATATGATTTCATAGTTTAAAGCACTATTTATGTATTTTTTATGATAAATAAGTGATAAAAATGTTTTTGCTTGCGCGCTTTGCACGCTCACATGAATTATTATGAAGGAACGGCATGGCGCAGTGGGAGAGTGGCCGTGCACAACCCGAGGGTCCCTGGTTCAAATCCCACCTAGTACCAACCTCGTCACGTCCGTTGTGTCCTGAGCAAGACACTTCACCCTTGCTCCTGATGGGTGCTGGTTGGCGCCTTGCATGGCAGCTCCCTCCATCAGTGTGTGAATGTGTGTGTGAATGGGTAAATGTGGAAGTAGTGTCAAAGCGCTTTGAGCACCTTGAAGGTAGAAAAGCGCTATACAAGTACAACCCATTTATCATTTATTTATTTATTTGTGCCCCAGGTGTGCCCCAGTAAAGTATTAGGTCTAGTGACGCCCCTGTGCGATGTTCAAGCGATGCCACATTTGTTACAATAGTTTTTTTATGTTTTGTAAGATTATTCTTACTCTACCTACTCACCGGTTAGAGTGTCCGCCCTGAGATCTGTAGGTCATCAGTTCAAACCATACCAAAGACTATAAAATGGGTCCCATTACCTCCCTGCTTGGCACTCTCCATCAAGGGTCGGAATTGGGGGCTAAATCACCAAAAATAATTCCCGTGCGTGGCCACTGTTGCCTCCCACTGCTCCCCTCACCTCCCAGAGGGTGAACAAGGAGATGGGTCAAATGCAGAGGACACATTTCGCCACACCTAGTGTTGGTGTGGCAATCATTGGTAATTTAACTTAACTTTAACTTTAACTTATTCAGACCGTGTTTTCGACATTTTTCCATTTAAGTGCTTGGAGTTTGAATTGTCTCAAGTTTTCTTGAAATCGCTTTGGTTGAGGTTGTTTTTGCTACTCAGGCTTGTGTATTTGATTTTTGATTTACTTTTTGGATGAATTACCTAGGAGTGTAACGGTATGTGTATTTTTATTGAACCGTTTCGGTACGGGGGTTTCGGTTCGGTTCGGAGGTGTACCGAACGAGTTTCCACACGGACATGTTAGGGAGCGCACCGCACGTTGTGTAAACAATGCAGAGCGAGGCACAACACACGGCATGCTAGCAGCGACCGGGCTAGGACAACATGCAAAAGCCAGAGCTGGAAGACCCTCCTGCCTCGTTAACATCTCCCTTTTGGGAACACTTTGGCTGCGCGGTGCGATACAACAATGGAGGACGGAGGTTTGCCGACATTGTTGAGCAGCAGTCGGATATGCTTCTGCCAACACGTCAAACATGCTAACCCCTTCGAAGCGGCACAACCGCATTCAAGCATCCTCTCCTCGGCGAGTCAGGCAGGGCTGAAGCAATAACAAATGTTTTTATAGCAGCAGATTTAAAACCATCCATCCAACCC